>NC_071266.1:18058665-18261165 GCF_023375685.1 Ictalurus furcatus
TAAAAGCAATAAGTGACTACAGCTCAGAAGTATAACACTGTACATTTGTAAAACACCCAACTGTTCACCCATACCAGCTGCACATCTGTACAACAGCGTTCTTCAGAGCTGGCCCTCGAGGTCCACTCTCCTGCAGAGTTTAGCTCCAACCCTAATTAAACACACCTGAACAAGCTAACCAAGGTATTCAAGATTACTAGAAAATTACAGGCAGGTAAGTTTGGAGGTTGGAGCTGACCTGTGATAGATCATGCTTTACTGTTGCCAATATAGACCTCATTGACAAGCATAAGCTTACTGTATGTCAATCATAAGCATAATTGTTATAAAATACTCTTAATTTTTATTTTATCTTATATTACATTTGTTCATTTCTCAAAATGCATGAATAAAGTAGGCTTTTCCACAGATTTTTATTAGCCCTAGCTAATAAACCAGTGGAACCTCAAAATACATTTTTTGAAGAGTTTAATTAACAAAACTTACCATGGTGTACCATAAAGAAAATGCAACAAAATTAAACAATACTAAACCAACAAACAGAAGTCCAGAGCCATTTCCCAAAGGAAATCAAAATTTGTATTACTTTCTAATTTCTAATTTTGTCAGTTTATTAAATCTGCTTTATCTGTATCCGATGAGTGCTGCTGTGTGTTTAAAATAGTAGCATTAAACACTATTAAAATTAAACATGTGCCACCCAATTACAGTTGCCAACCGTCCTGTGCCCTTAATATGTAATATCATTAGAACTTCTAAAATTCTAAGTCTAAGGAACAAGGATGTGTAAAATGTTTATACATGTACATGTAACTTGTAATGTGCTCTAGAAAACAGTTTTTGTTCCAAGGCGCTAGGACCATCCTGAGCCGAAATATTGAGGTTTCCATAAATAGCTGTATAACCAAAATTGGTTGTGTGACTCAAAGATGGCTGTCGTAGTTAAACCAAGTAAAATAAAATAAAAATTGACCTGCTATCAATCCTTTTTCCCAAGTAACAAAACAGTACACATGCTTCATACTTTGTGTAACTGTGCTGTTGTGCAAAACACCACAGGTGAACATATCAAATCATCTGTTTGTACTTCCAAGCATTTATCACATGGATAAAATGGAACGGACGGTGAATGGTATGTATGAATGGTAAATGATTTATGTAAAAAATAAATTGGTTACATTTTCTGATAAATACAAATTATATTATACTAGGGATATAACCTAATATAAATATATTTTTGAAGAGATAATGCCTTCTCAGCAGATAAAAATACAGATACAAATAGGAGGTGCACTATTCTGTTTATTTATTTATTTATTTTGAAGAAAGTTTGCCAGAAATGTCCACATCAAAAAAAGAGGTTTTAACTTTCATGCATGCATGAAACAAAGAAAGACAACGTTCATTAACATAATGGTGCATGACACATAACTGATCAGGGTCACGGCAGTTTAAATGAGACTACGATTTTGTATATGTTTTGGGAAATACTGTAGAATCAACTAAATTTGTTTAAAAAAAAAAAAAACATCATAAATTCATGTGCAGCATTAAAATAAAAAAAAACTTTGCACATCTCCAGTTGAGAGCAATTATGAACTCAAGCTGTAGTTTAGCAGAGCCAGAATTCACAGATCATACAGCCAGGGCTGGCGTTTCTAATTCTTAATACCTCCTTCACACTTCAGTTTTCAATCTGAATACAGATACAGATGCAAATATTTGGAGCACTAAACAGTTACAGATTCAGACAGTTACACCAATAACGAATAGATACAGTACATATTACATAAACAATATGTAAGAATACAGTTTTTTCCCCATCATTCACTGAAATCTATCATGGAAGCACTGTGATGCAGCAGGTAGCTTTGCTGCCTGTCTGTGTGATGTTTAGGAGAACAGACAAAACTCCACACAGACAGTAACCCAAGCTCAGGATCAAACTAAGTACCCTAGAACTGTGAGGTAACAATGCTACCTGTTGCATCATCCTTACGCCTCCCTGAATTGCTTTCATTTGGTCCATTCTAGCATGCCAATTTTACTAAACTCCTACCAAATGATAAGCTCCTTTTCACATAAAAGGGGAAAAATATGTTTGACAGCTAAAGTAAGATTTAAATCAATTAAGTACATGAGTCTAGCTGCCAACCATATGAATGAGAATGAAATGCTTATGCTCATTCAGTACATAATTGTACCACTGAGATTCAAAAGGACCAAGCACTTAACTGTGAGTCAGCTGTGAGAAGTAAATCATTTAGCACCTTAAAATAGAGCAGATTCCATGCTATATTTTCATATGAATACAGATTTTTTTTTTTTTAATCCAAGTCATGTGAAAAAATAAGTACACCCCATGGAAATTATTGGCTTTTTTGACATGTTTAGACAAGCAAACATTTGCTCATATTTGAAACACTGCCTATTAATGAAGTAGATATACTTGAACAAAATCACATAGAAAATGAGCTTTTTCTATAATTTATTAAATGGAAATATGAAAAGATTTGATATTCTTCTGTGGAAAAAGTACCCTTGGCCTCAGAGGCTATTATTACCCCCTTTAGCAGGAATAACTTCTTGTATGGATTTTGCATAATTGTCCACCAAGCTTGCTGGAATTTGTGACCACTCTTCCATGTAATATTCTTTCAGATGCAAAATGTTTGAGTGTTTTCATGCATGTACTGCCCGTTTCAAATCCCCCACAACATTTCAATGGGATTCAAATCCAGTCTTTGACGAGGCCATTCCATAACCCTCCATTTCTTCTTTTTGAGCCATTCCTTGGTGGATTTGCTAGTGTGCTTAGGATCATTATCCTGTTGAAAGGTCCACTTTCAGTTCACCTTCAACTTTCAGACAGATGACCTCACATTATCTTCAAGCTCTCTTTGATATGATGCATAGATGAATCAATGAATGCAAGCTGTCCAGTCCCTGAGGCAGTGAAGCAACCCCAAACCATAACATTTCCACCACTGTGCTTCACAGTTGGTATGAGACGCTTCTCCTGAAAAGCTGTCTTTGGTCTGCGCCAAACATGTCTGCTGTTACTGTGGCCAAGCACTATATGCTCACTGGCAAACTATAGTCTTGCTGTAATGTTCTTTTTAGGCAGCAAAGGCTTTTTCCTGGCAGGTCTCCCATGCAGGTCAAATTTCTCTCTCTTTCTTTATCTCTTTCTGATTGTAGAAGCATGCACTTTGACACCAACAGTTGCAAGACTTACTAGCAGATCCTGTGATAAAATTTGGGGATTCTTGGAGACTTCTTTTTGCATCAGATGGTCTGCTCTTGGGCTGAATTTGCTGGGACAGCCAGTCCTGGACAAATTGGCAGTCATTTGAAATCTGTGACATTTGTAAATGATTTTCCTTACAGTGGAATGATGTATTTCAGATAATTTGGAGATCCCTTGCCAGACTCATAGACATCAACAACCTTTCTCTGAAGGCCTTGCAGAACGCTTTAGATTTTGGCATGATGACACCACACACTTCAGAAATAAAGGGAAAACCAAACACTAGATATGAGAGGTATACATAAGACCGGTTCCACCTGCACTCCCTAAGCAGGTTCTAATCACTGGCACCCAATCTTGAACACCTGATTCTAATTTTATTGATTTGAAGGTGTGATAAATGTAGGGGTGTACTTACTTTTTCCATGTGACTCATCGGGTTTTTGTTCATTTAAATTGTGAAAATTACTACAAAATGTCAATTTTATGTGTCATTTGATAGAGTGTATCAGCTTCATTAATGGGCACTATTTCAAAGAGGATCAAATATTTGTTTGTCCAAATATGTCAAAAAAATCTAACCATTTCCATGGGGTGTACTTATTTTTTCACATGACTGTATGTGATTTGTTTTGCTAAGAAATTACAATATTTGTATGAAGACAAATTTTCTAGGATTCTATATATAAAAGGAAATATAGATAGAAAGAAACTAGGTTGATAATTACCTGGAGTTCGTGGGAACAGGATTATGGGCCCTAATTTTTGTGATCATGGCTCATGCAAAAAAAAATTGTTGCAGCATTGCATATTTTCATATTTTCATGATCTTTGGACAGCACATGTGCACAATATTATGTGGTACACAATGTCACATGTTTTTTGTCATTCAAAACTGAAGCCCCTAACTGAGAGCTTTATCTTTATAATCTGCTTAATGCCAGAGCCAACATTTATTGAATATTTGAATGCTTTAGAGATCATCTTTTAAGAGCAGGCCTCAACCGAAGGTCATTCAAGACAGAAAGTGAAAGTGTGGCACATAATTTCCCCTGTAGAGGCAATCATGTCTTGTGTGAAGTGTAAATTTGACCAAGAACGCTATTGGCATCCTAACAGCGTAGCATAGCGTAATGTTATTTTAAATGAATTTGGATGGATTTCTACACAGCAGGATAAACGAGTGTACATTTTTATGCCATGTCTCACAGCTGGTGTGGATTTAAATGCTGTTATTATGGCAGGTTAAAACAGAGAGCAATTGCAGTGATGACAGTCAAGCAATAAGAGTTTAATTAACAAAACTCATGGTGTACCATAAAAAAAAAACTAATTTAGAAACTCGCTCCACAAGCAACGAAATTAAACAATACCAAACCAGCAAACAGAAGTCCAGAGCCATTTCCCAAGGGAAATCAGAATTTGTAATACTTTGTCATTTATAATTTTATCAGTTTATTAAATCTGCTTCATTTGTATCCAATGAGTGCTGCTGTGTGTTTAAAATAGAGACATTAAACACTATTAAAATTAAAGATGTGCCACCCAATTACAGTTGACGTCCTCAGTGGAACAGGTAAGCAGAGCGGCGTCCTCAGCGGAACATATAAGCAGAGCGGCGTCCTCAGCGGAACATGTAAGCGGAGAAGCCTCCTCAGTGGAACAGGTAAGCAGAGCGGCGTCCTCAGCTGAACTGGTAAGAGCGGCATCCTCAGCGGAACAGGTAAGCAGAGAAGCCTCCTCAGCGGAACAGGTAAGCAGACCAGCTTCCTCAGCGGAACATGTAAGCAGAGAGGCGTCCTCAGCTGAACAGATAAGAGCGGCATCCTCAGCGGAACAGGTAAGCAGAGCGGCGTCCTCAGCGGAACAGGTAAGCAGAGCGGCGTCCTCAGCAGGGCTGGAGCTCAGAGCGACGTCCTCTGCAGGGTAGGACAGCAGGACAACTTCCTCAGCAGGACAGGAGAGGGGAGCGAGGTTCTCCGCGAGGCCCGAGGGAAGCTCCAAGATTTCCGCGAGGCCATAGAGGGGAGTGAGGTTCTCTGCGAGGCCAGAGAGGGGAGCGAGGTTCTCTGCGAGGCCAGAGGGAGGAACGATGCTCTCCGCGAAGCATGAGGGGGAAACGATGCCGTCCGTGGAGCAGGAAGGGGGAGTGACATATGGCGCGCAGCAAAGAGGAACAACGTCTTCAGCGGAACATGGAGGCAGAGTGATGTCCTCAGCGAAGCAGGATGGAAGTGCAACAACCTCAGCCAAGCAGGATGGCGGAGTGACGTCCTCAGCTGAGCAGGAACGTGGAGCGACGTCCTCAGCCGAGCAGGAAGGCGGAGCGACGTCCTCAGCCGAGCAGGAAGGCGGAGCGGCGTCCTCAGCTGAAGAGAAAGGCTGAGTGGCCTCCTCAGCCAGGCAGAAAAGCGGAGTGCCTTTCTCAGAGGAACAGAGGGGAGCACTTGGGTATGTCGGGGCACGGAGCAATATCTTCAGCCAACCAGGGCGACCGAGTGACATCCTAGACTAGATCCATAATGGGGAGGGAGGGTGGGAGATGGTGCTAGCCCAGTTAACAGGCTCCCACTTGTACCCGGACTCCTCCATGTTCTCCTCCTGTTGGCGTAGCATAGCGTAGTTCTCCACAAACATAGGTGGCATAGTGAAGCCCAGGTATTTCGTGATGAATGTGCTGCTTCTGAGTTTTAGGTCTTACGTTCTGTCACGGTTCAAAGGTAGAGACGGGAGCAAGTGCAGATCTTCAAACAGTTTAATAAACAAACAAACAACAAAACAATGACACTAAGACAACTCGGCAAAACACTGTGGCTAAGGCTGAACATAAACTATGAAACAAAACATGGTACAGGGACACAGGTCAAGATAGACAATACGTAAGACCAGGAAGCAGTATAAACAGTGGCTATATATAGGAGTGCTCGTTAAACATAAACGTGATACAGGTGCAGGTGGTCATGTGACAATGATGTAGTATGGTGCAGTGGCTGCTGGGAAATGAAGTCCAGTGTTACCTCCTTGATACATGACAGTATTCCAGTGATAGGACCGTACATCGATCCAGTCCTCTCTAATGACTGTGAGTTCACACCATGAAGTAGGCTGGAACCTTTTAGAAAATTCCTCACCATACTCTGTATTCCATCAACATATTGTATAACAACAGCTGATAATCAGTGCAAATGTTTTCATGCCAATTAGCTATGCTGTCAGTAAAACATATTGTGCATGGGCATGTTTTAGTGTAGGATGATCAGTGATGAAGTTTACTATATAATAGAGCTGTCATAATGAGGTTCACTGTTTGGATATATATACATATATATATATATATAGTTGTGCTCATAAATTTACATATCAATCAGCAGAATCTGGAAAATGTTAATAATTTTTTTTTTAATGAGAGCTCATTAAAATTGCATTCAGTTTTTTATTTGGTTCTGCCCTGAATAAGCTATTTCACATAACAGATGTTTACATATAGTCCACAACACACAATAATAACTGAATTTACACAAATGAACCAGTTCTAAAGTTTACATACACTTGATTCTTAATACTGTGTGTCGTTACCTGGATGATAAAAAACTGTGTTTTTATTTTGTGATAGTTGTTCATGACTCATTTGTTTGTCCTGAGCAGTTAAACAGCCCACTGTTCTTCAGAAAAATCCTTCAGGTCCTGCACATTCTTTACTTTTCCAGCATCTTCTGCATATTTGACCCATTTCCAACAGCAACTATATGATGTTGATATCCATCTTTTCACACTGAGGACAACTGAGGGACTCGTACACAACTAATACATAAGGTGCAAACATTCACTGATGCTCAAGAAGGCAACACACTACATTAAGAGCCAGTTATTATTTTGTGTAAAGGTCTTTTTTTTTTCATTTAGTATTGCCCTTCAGACGCTACATAAGATATTTCCCAGATGACAAAATAATAACAGTTTACACTGTATGTATTTTTCATTTACAAATTAGTAGTTTAAAAAATGGTGCACATCATTTTACCCTCATATTTTCTAACTGATATAACCCAAAATCTAATCCTTTGGGGTTGTGCACTTCACCAGCAAATTAGATTATCTTTGAGTTTTTTGTCAAACAGCATCATGAGGTTTTATCAATCCCAAAAACATTAACATATTTGCACCTTCATTGCTTTTCAGTGTGGCCATTTGTAAAAAAACAAGTATTTTTAATTAGACAGCAAATGCTGTTTCTTACAAGTGCTACACATACAGGATATACATGATGATTCTTGGGCAGGCACAAGAGCAACACGGGCAGGTAAAGAAGAGAAGCTTAGAGGTGGTGAATTGGATGCAGGCCTGTATTCCACCTCAGCATAATTTGATCCACTGTTGTCCATTGTTGGAAGTGCAGCAGTTGCATCTGATAATGCCTTGAGTTCCTTGAGTGAGCACTCCTTCAAAGTTGTGCTAAGTTGTGCTAATCTATGCATGCTAGCTCCCCAGTCTCTGGTACAGTCATTTGCTCAGATTCCTTTGACTGTTAAGCAACACCCACTACCTCTGTATGCACCAGGTAAACTGCCTGCTTTACTAGCTCTTTACAGAGTAAGATACACTTAGCCAGACTCTGTAGCACCAGTAATGTATGTGCTAAAAGTCTGCAAGATACAAAAGGCCATCCATTTGAGCTACTGTAATGTGAAGCAACTGATCATCATGTAACTAATTAAATTATATGTACATATCTAACAACATAGCCACACACCACCACACACCATAAAGATGAATCCACCAGGCAATCCAAACATCACCACACTGCACAATAATAATAGGTGGCAAGACCAGAACTGCAGTAATTACTTTTTTCCTCCATATGTTGTTTGAATCATTGTGGATACACTGGTTTCCTCCCACCTCCTAAAAACCTGCCACTTGGTAAACTGGCTGCTATAAATTGCCCTAAGTGCAAGTGAGTGTGTATGTGATATGCTGACTGTCCTTTCATCCAGGTTGTATTCCTTCCTTGTGCTAAGTGCGCACAAAGACCCTGGCTTGGATAAAGCAGTTACTGATGATGAAGGAAACTGTTAATAAGATTGAAGAGTTTCACTGATTTCATACATGAAAACAAAAATCTAAATGGATACTCATGAAACTGATTAGACTGAGACCTGAGTAGACCCTAGCGTGAGATGATATATTCACGATGGTAAAATAAGTCAAAAGGAGAAAAGGAAAAGTAAAAGACAATAATCGAGGCATAAGAAACTAAGTATATAAAGTTGAACTGAGACAAGAGTAGCTAGTATGAGTGCCATTGATAGAACCTCACAAATGTACAATGGATATAAACTGGATATATACAGTGCAGACCCTCTACAGTTGAAGTAAACTTTGTATATCTGCAGTAAGACACATATATACAGTACATGTAGGTGATTCCTATTATCTGCTCAAGAGAATGAGAATGAATCTGCTCATCTCGTAAATGGGTAACTGTTTCAGTTTAAATGGACTATGTAAAGGTAGAAAAGAGAAATCAAGGAGGTAATGGGTTAAGCTTGCAGGTGCCATGCATGGTGCTTTTGTTTGTGAGTAGCTGTGATTAGCTGAAAGCTAGTGTTGCCCTCCATGAGGGGTATAACCTGATATAATTCCTAGAATAGACCAGGGAAAATTTCAGCGAGAGAATGTTTGTGTGTAAGTAGGAGAAATTTGAAAGGTGACCATCTCACCCATATGTGGTTCTTCCCCAAACTGTTGCCACAAAGTTGAAGGCACACAAATGTCTAGAATGTATTTGCTGTAGACATACATACTTATGATTTCCCTTTATTGGAACTAAGAGTCCCAAACCTGTTCCAGCATAACAATGCCCCTGTGCATAAAGCGAGGCTCCATGAACACATGGTTTGCAAAGATTGAAGTGGAAGAACTTGAGTGGCATGCACAGGGCCCTGACCTCAACCCCACTGAACACCTTTGGGATAAATTGGATTGCAGATTGCATGGCAGACCTTCTCACTCAACATCAATGCCTGAACTCAATAATACTATTGTAGCTGAATGAACAAAATCCACACAGCCACACTCCAAAATCTTGTAGAAAGGCTTCGGAGAAGAGTGGAAGTTAAGTGTGAACCAGCCCCATGTTAATGCCCTACATGCCTACATAGGAAGAGAAATTATGTAGTACTGACCTTGTGGTTGCAGTAAAATTAGCCCCTCCAGTCAGAGGACCAAACAAATCAAGTAATAGTGGAAAATGAAGGAACATTTGTAACAATATTCAAAAGTATGTGTCATGTGAAAAGAGGAGCAGATGGTGAGTTAACCTATGAAATTCTTAAAAGCTGGTATCGAGTGGAGGGAAAAAGGCAACAGAAATAGACGAAAGGTCAAAAGATTGACAGCCTTCACTCAAGACCATCTTCCCAAACTCCTGACATCATAAAAAGAGCAAAAGCAGATTTACTAAGAAAAGAATGTGTATTTTCATCTCATCCCTCACTAAATGTATCCAACTAACTCTTCTGAATGCTTCTCTTGTGGACTTTTGCAGAGACAGAGAAAGAGTGAGGGAGGAATCACTTTCTCCTTCAGTGAACAAAATACAATGCCAATGAAAATGCAGAGAGAAACTCGAATTCTAAGAAGAAGGGTATAATGCTCTTTTGGCTTTCTCATATTAGATATTGATGCTAGACATTGAGGATAAGTGTTTAGAGATTGTGTTAAGTGTATTGTGTACTGAGAATGCTGCCAATTGCATTGTCATTCCCCTTAATTTGCTGCCATTTCCTATAAACATATCTCTTCCATAGTGGAAATGACACAAACAACAAAGGGAACGCCTGCTGATGTACCTTGCAATTAAAATAATAATAATAATAAAAAAAAATCTACCAGTGGGGTGCAAACTCTACCTTTTTTGATGTTTGGTTTTGTAGGAAAGTATGCAAGTAGTTTGAGACAGATCAGAGAAGTCCTCTTCTTGCAAGGATCTGCTTATTGCCAAATTATTTTTTCTGAGTCCAAGACAATTGCTTGGAGGCCAAGGAAATTTACTACAGAACAAACACGTCTGTGTGACTGTATTGATGATTGGAAGTTATACAAAGAGTGAGTTTGACTGTCTTCTTAATTTCTGTCTGTTAAAGTAGTGAATTATTAATTATTAAATTAATATTGATTTGTGTTGTTTTGCACTTGGCTGAAAATCGTTGTCTGAACTGTAATTATTTATTTATAAATGAAGTGTGCATCTACAAAAAAAGAGAGAGAGAACTAGAGAACTGGAGCTTTGCTGAGAAATGTTTTTTGGAGACTAATTAGATAATTGATTTCAGATTTACTTTTTTTGAGGACTGAATTTGACTTTGATTGTAATCTCTGTTTTTCAAATAAATTAACTGGCTTAAACTTGCCTGGTAAACAAACCTCAACCGTTCCACCTTGCAGAATTCACCCCGCTTGAACTTTTCCACATTTTGTAGTGTTACAATCTAGAAATGAGTATGTGGGATTACTGTATGGAAGTCTGTTCACATAATAGTTGAATGGTGTCCACCTGTTTACTATTGAAGTGTCGTAGGATCTCAGTATAAATTCACCAGTTCCTAAACAAACAGCATCATGAAGACCAAGGAGCTGTAAAAATAAGTCCGGGACAAAGTTCTGGAAAAGTATCAATCAGGGTTTTGTTGTCCTGAACTCTAAACATTCCATGGAACACAATAAAATTATAGAAAAGGAATATGGCATAAGCAAAACCCTGCTTAGATGAGTCGATGCAACAAACATTACTGACCAAGTAAGGACGATATTAATTACAGAAGCAAGATGCGAAGGGTAACCCTGAGGGAGCTGGAGACATCCACAACTCATATGGGAGAAGTTGTACATAGGACAACCACTCGACAAAACTGGTCTTGGAAGAGTGGTGAGTAATGTGAAATTCCGTTTGGACTTTGGGAAAGGGAAAGTCGGAGACTCAGGAAATGCATGGAAATGGTTTTCTGAGCTGATGAGAAGAAAATTGGACATTTTGGCCTTGCCACAAAGCCCTACATTTGACAGAAACCCTACACTGCTCATCATGTTGACAAAGCCAACCCCACAGTGTAGCATGGTGGTAGTAGCGCCATGTTGAGCATTACCCTTGGCCTCTTGGCTGCTTCTTTGACTAGCACCCTCAAGTAGTAGAACAGAAAGAGAATAATTGGAAGGACAAAATGAAGATGAGATAAGATGAGAGATCTAATAAATGATGAGATAATCAATAAATGTAATTTGTATTTAACAACTGCCCCTTTTCCAAACACACACACAAACACTGCCCAATTATTCCAGTATATTCGTCTTCTTTGCTTTCCTGACCCATTGCCTGTGCTTTACAGTCAAACGGAGATATCTGCATGTGGCCATGAACATCTAGAAACAATTTAGTAGTAAAATAAGCAAAGCCTTTTTGTATTTCTGCTTTAATGTCAAATGTTACTTTGCACAGGGGAAGAGGTAGGATTTTCACTACTATGCAGGAAACACTAGTTGACCTGGTCATCACCAACAACACCATAAATCTAAGAGAAATTTGTACAAATTGTCAGGATGACTATAACTGTTGCTTGAGTCCTGACAAACCGTCAAAGCAGGTTGAAGCAGCTGCACTCTGTTCCCTGACCAAGTAATATAATGTATACAATGTTTGCACATCTGGATCCACTGCCAACCCAGCAAAATACCACACCCCAATCCACTCAGGATCCTGCACAGACTTTACAATTATCTTGCCACATGAACACTAACACACCTGTTTCTCATTAGCAGACATTTTCTCAGTGTATTTAAACAGCTCTGTTTTTACTCACTCGTTGTAAACTCGTTGTACTCGTTTGTTTTACATTCAATTCTGAGCATTTTCCTTGATTTTGATTTTCTTCATTGCTGTGTGATCTGATTGCTCATGTTTTTGACCATTGCCTGCCTGAATGTTTCAGCTTTCTGATTTTTATCTTTTAAGAAATCCACCATCCAGCCACCTTCCTCAGAATGTTGCACACGCCCATGTTTGCACACACTCATGTTCTAGTTGTAATATAAGCTATCTCTGTGTTTATTTTGGAGGGTCATGGAGCTTGGAAGCAGCCAGACACCACATATTTGCCTTTGTGAATGAAACTGGTTTCAAGCTGGCCAAAACAAGCTGGCAAAGAAGGAATGTGATTAGGAAAAGAGCAACAGTGGATAACAGAGCACACACAGGGAGCAATGTGTGCTATAATATCCTCTGAAGGGCTGGTATTACATGAACCACTATTTGGACCAGGGAGCCTCATAACATTCCTGGCTGACCTGAATGGAAAGCTTGTGCCAGCTGAGGAAAGAATGCAAGTGAGGCAAAATGTGCAATTGTTTGGGATTTTACTCCTTTGCAGCCCATCAAGTGTCACTTTTTCTCCCACCTGTCTCTCCCTTTCTCAACTCCAGAGAGGAATTATTTGCATGCAGTGCATGCTGGATGCCTGGGTATATCTATATAAGGCTGAAGAATCAAAGACAAAATAATACATTTTATAATGTTACCTGACAATAGTGTTTTTCAGGTTATTGTGTTATAAATGATCAAGTATTCTTGTTGAGAGAGAACCTTTGCCAGTGTCCTGGTTGAGGCATTAGGTATTTACATTTATTTCTAATATATACCATTTATTTCCTCTTGTTAAAAACAGCTTAAAGTCATGACCATAATTTAGTCGATAAGATTTAGGCTTTACTGCACTATTCGGATAAGGTCACCCAGTCCTGAAAATAATCAGTTAAAAATGATAAAAATCTGTTTGTTATCCTGGTGTATAATGTGGGGGATGAGGACATACAAGGCAGGAGTTCAGCTGCTCTTTTTTTTTTTTTTACCTAATGGTAGCTTTTCAGAATTAAGCTTTTAAGTGCTCCTAAGTATGCGCACACAACAAAAATCAAACTCAGCGCCCCACTGTTTCCAATTCAATTTCACCTAATCTCAGCTCAGCTTAGGACAAGGCAGATATGGGGTGCTCTGTCTTTCTCTAAAAAAAAAAAGAGAGAGACAGCACATTGTGATGTAAATATCGGAAAAGGGGACTAGAGACTACAATTCCCATCAGGCACTGCACCTCACCTGACCATGTTACATGACTCTGTCTGCACCTGTTCTCAACAGCTGGAGCTCACAAAAAAAAAAAAAAAAAAAAATAGTAATTCCTCATCTGAACATTAAATTTCTGTCAAAGACAGTTAAAAAAAAACCTTATTCAAAAAGTGAAAAAAAAAGTTTGTTTAAACTGTGCATAAGTTGGTAAAGTTGTCTTAAAATGCCAATAAGTAAGCATTGGTTTTCATTTTCGACATACCTCCTACAGAAGCCAAACAATAGTGTGATGGAACACAATTTCTAAAAATATAAAAATATAAATAAGTTGTTTATTGAGCCTTACTAATAACAGAATATTGTCTTTTGCATATGCCAGTGTATATTGTTTTTTTTCTGACAATTAAAAGTCCTTCAGATAAAACAGAGCTTGTGTATTTTGAGTCCAACAAGCCCCCTGTCTGAGGCAGTATGTGACTTTTAATGATCTCAGTCTGTCTACAAATAAAATGTTCTGCTAGAGCTAAACTTTGTTTCCATCATTCAGCAATAGCATAGCAATAGCATTTTGCCCTGTGGCATATAACACATTGTTTGAATGTGGTATGATCTTTTAAAAGATGTCCCCACTACTACACTTATTCACTTACCCACTGTGTTGAGAATGAGCAGCCCTAGGTTTGAAAAAAAAAAAATAATAATAACTTGCCTGAATTAGGCTTTGCACTTTCCATTTTATCAATAGTGTTCCATTTGTTACAATAGGTGTCTTAAAAGTTATAACACATTTTGTTTTATTGGTAGATTAATTTAATCTTTATTTTATTCAAGCAAAGCAATTCTGAAGCCATCATTGTCTGTGTTATTTCTTAGATACAGGACTTACCATAAAAACGCCCTGCAATCTGGGACATGGTCTTCTACGCATGCCGCTTGAAGACCTTCTTGTTCCAAGTAAGTATTTTCCCTAAATCAGTGGCTTTCATGAACAGTTATCATTACTGGTTTCATTATTTGATGTTCTCCTGCTACTCTAGCTGGCGCTTGTGCTTCAGGTTTTAATGATAACGATTAAGGCAAAAAAAATTATTAAAACTTATTAAAACTTTTTTGGTGTGTCATTTAACATGTCTTGCTTTTCCTTTAATACTGATTCATTTATTTTAACAGCTTAACAGTAGTTTTCCAGTTATATCCCATCTAATCATCATTTTAGGCCTCATCACTCACCATTGTTCTGCCTCCCTGCACTGTTGCTTTCATCTTCTTTGTGCCTGGTTTACTTTTTGGAAATTGTCTTTTGAAAGACAACACGTTGTAATGTTTAAATAAATTAAGGTATGTTTGACAGTAGGGTTGTAGGACTTTGTATTGACTTGGACTTGGTCTCTGAATTATTGGCCTTTCGTACATGAACTTGTCTTGGTCTTGGGATAAATAAGGTCTTGGTCTCAACTTAGCGTTTGTAAAAATTAAAAATGTTTTTGTTGGTGTTTTCTTTTTGCATGCACAAAATTGGACAATTTAGTGATTCCTTATTCTAGAAAAGATAGCCTAATCACTGGTGCAACGCACAAATGAAGCAAACTAGTTGAAGTAAAGGTGTGGTTTCAAAAAAGATCATTTTCAATTTTCAATCAGTCTCACTTTCATTTGGACTTGAAATTGACTTGGCGTTGACCCCCTTAAGACTCGACCCCCTAAGTCTTGACTCAATCTTGCCTGGGACTTACCTAGGACTTAACAATGAAAGTTTTAACTATGGCCCTGTTTGACAGTGTTACTCATTTGGAAGGGGTGACGTGTAAGAACAGTAACCAACCCAAACTATTTATAACAGTGGTCACCAACCTGTTCCTGGAGATGATCCAGAACAAGAAAGTACATTGTGTTTGTTTGTTCTGAACTGTAGGGTCTACCTTTTCAATCATGCCTCTGTCCAAGAATGTCTTGTGTCAAAGTGCTGATTTTGTTGGGATGGTTTGGTATTGATTGAGAATGTTGGGGTCCAATGGTGGAATTGAAGCTTGTATTCCTTCAATGCTGACATCAGGACCCACTGATCTGATGTAGTTGCTGATGGAAAACTGGAAGGAATACATTCATTGACAAACTCATAGACTCAGCAAATATTGTTACACTCACAATGCTCCACTTATTTACATTATTTAGAGCTCATTTATCAATCTTATAGTAAAGTTGCATGTTAGTGTTTGTGTTAGCCAAAACAAAAGTTTCTCCTGGAATTACAAAAGTTTTGGAAACAGAGTTTTTCTTTGTATTTACATGCTTATGTTGATAAATGGCCTGTAAATGGTTTGCACTTAGTGACACACACAAAACTCCATAAAAGGAAAATCTCACAGAGCAGAAAACTGAAAAAATGAATTTCTCAGAGAAGAAGTGGAAGTACTTTTGATATCTATGAGAATGAAGCAATATTATTTAGCAGCATAATGATAGGCCAAAATATGGCGACAAACCAAAAGTCATCACTGATGCTGTCTATGAAAAGCAGGAGACTATGCTCAGAGTAATAGAGGACATTGCATCAACTTTATGAGACATGAAATCAAGTTTAAAGCAAGAACTATGCCAATCACTGCAAAATGTGAAAAGATGAAATAAAGCTTGCTATATATGAGACGTACCAGATCAATTGCTTATCTCTTTTTCAAATATGCCAGGCGCTAGAAATCTAACCACGGACAAAATTTGGACATGCACAGGAATGACGCAGGATTGACGAAGAACTCCAAAGTGTTGTGAACATTAAAAGAAAATACCGTGGCACAGGGAAAGTAATTATAAGCCAGCTTTCATCCTCAGAAAAAAAACAATCGTACCAGTCTTTAAATATCCATTCCGTGCTATGCATAGCATGTGTTACCTCTTCCAGTAATATTACTTCTGCCCTTTTCACTGCCTTGGCTTACACAAACCAGCCCACCAACATTTTTTCCAGCGGAATTTATGCATTTCTTCATTTCTTCAATTGAACAACTAGTGTTATTTGTTTTAAAATGGATTTGGGTTGGCTTGTTTATTTTTTCATATTTAATATTAAGCAATATATAACCAAAATAAGTAAGTAATTGTAGCTCATAAGCTAGTTAAATTTTAAACAGCATAATACGTATATTAAAATACAGTACCTACTTTACAAATTACATAATTTGAAGCCGATCAAGTCGAAATTTACATTAGTTAGTCTTCTTATGTGTAAATACACACACACTCAGAAGAACAAATAGTAAATGAACGTTGTTTCCAAATTTACAGAATTTTCATGAATACCACATTTCTTGTGTAAATTCATGTACAAGCCATTTACAAATAAATCCATTTGTATCCAGCTTGGTAAATGAGTCCCAGAGAGAGAGAGAATACCACACCGCACTACACACTGTTTCTTTTTTATCAAGTAAGGTTAATTATGTAATTGCATAATAACATAACAGTGTGGTATTAATCACAGACCATAATGAGTTGCAACAAGCCTTAAGTCAGCTCTTTCAGTCAGTAGATTTGGAAAGGGCTGCCAAGTCTTTGTCTGTGGAAGGTACTCGAAAACCAGACAATAAATTACATGGTAATTAGCAATGCAAGGGCCACCAGAGGCCAGAATGATGGCTTGTGTACATACATTTGTTTGTGTACAAGCATAAAATCTTTTCCATTTAATACATTCTGGGCCAGCGCCACAGTACATACTGTATCTATCAATATGATGCAAAAAATGTTTCAAAGTGAATTTGTTTACCCACGGAAACTGACTACCTAGGGACTGTTGTCATCATGACAATATATGAAGTAGCTGAAATGAACTTTCCTATGTCATTTTTGCTCCGAGACTGCAGCTGAGCATCAATTTACAGTACATAATCAGCTCACACAGAGACAAGGAGAATTTTATTATTAATAATAAAAATATGCCATACTTTAGTTCCTTACCTAAATATTTAAGATATACATTTGATTGTAAAATTTAGCACAACTACGGTATGATTTCAGGTTTCAAAATTAACACAAGTTTTGCCTGACTTTTTTTCATGTCTTTTCTGATTATTTTGTGATTCAATGATAATACCCCAAATTTAATCTATAATTCCCATCCAACCATCCATACATCCATTTTCTGTACTGCTTATCCTACATAGGGTTGCGAGGAGCCTGGAGCCTATCCCAGGGAACTTGGGGTATGAGACGGGGACACCCTGAACGGGGTATCAACCAATTGCAGGGCACAATTGCACAAGCATTCACACACACATTCATACACTACAATTTGGAAATGCCAATCAGCCTACAACGCATGTCTTTAGACTGGGCGAGGAAACCGGAGTACCTGGAGGAAACCCCCGAAGTACTAGAAGAAAAATGCAAACTCCACACACAGGGTGGCAGTGGAGGGAATCAAACCCCCGACCCTGGAGGTGTGAGGCAAACATGCTAACCACTAAAGCCTAGTTCACTTTCAATGTTGGCAGATCGCTGTGCTTTTCACACTACATGACTTGCTATCTTGTAGTCGGGAGTCTTGAAGTTGTTGTGGTGTTCACACTACGTGATTGCCCGGTAACAGGGGGTCACACACGGCATGATCTGACAACAACTCTGTCACCCGATGACTCTATCAGGTGTCCAAACTTCGTTTTGTCACGAAAACACATGCGAGAAACGACACGGATGTATGACACGAAATCCACGTGTGAAACAGGAGTTGTTTATTTGATAATGGACGTAGGACAGAAACAAGTGGTGCGAGCTGTTTGTGCGATGATTTGTGCTGAAGAAACCCCAAAAAGGAAAAGACAAAAAAAGAAAAGTTTTGCGAGTTTCCCTTCCTCACTGTGACTTCACCCCATGCCTTGCTCTCTCATTGGCTGTAGCACTTTGCTGCAGTCAGCACCAGTGTGTGTCCCCCATTCATTTATACATTTTAGGTGTTTTTTTTTTAATGCATCCCATTCAAAGAGTGACTTTTCTGAACTGCCACCCTCCACCCTCTCTAAAGTGCCTTTCAGACACTGAAGGCTTTGAAACTTGTTCGGATGGAAGCATAAATTAGGCTCCTAAATCAGTAATACTTCCACTTTTCTTAGGTTCAGAAGGTGAATCCTTTGGACAGTCTTAAGTCTATCTTTTTTTTTCATTTGACCCAAAGCATTTAATTTTAACATTTTAAAATTTTAAGGCCACATTCATTTTTTAAACCACTTCTGATCTCAGGATCTGATAGGTACCTGTCATTTAAAGCAGACAACAAGGCAGGGTGCTGTCTAGGTAATGAAATTTACAGAAGGTGAAATCAATGCAGTGATGACAGTCGTAGTCCTCGCTCATTAATCATATTGGCACAGTTATTAAATTTCTAACGTCTGCTCGGTGAGTCATTAAGCACACGCACTAACATACACATACTCTAGTTCGGCTCCAGCTTTCCTATTTCTTTGTCTTAAGGGAAAGTTAAATCATTAAAAATCCCATCCGTCTTATGAATCTTAATTGCACATCCCTCTCTTTATTAATCTCTCCTTTGCACTCACTTTAAAAACAGAGTTGCGTTAGTCTACTTTGCATGCGTAACATCAGCTGCTCTCGCTCACTTTCTCGACCTCTGTCCATAGTTTAAACACAGAAGCTCCACTCAAATAAAAACTCTAACACTTGTTTATGTCAAGTGCATTCAAACATGCAAGTTGCACTGGTTCTAAATCTAGAGTCTAAAAAAGCTAGTGTCAAACAAGAACAGCGAAAATAAATAGTTTTAGTGACATTCAATCATGCTCTGTGCTTTTATGAGTTGAAACATGGTTTGGATTCTGCTCATAAATCTTCAGACATTCACGCAGTCTTTCTGAATATGGTCTCTCTGACCTTTAAGAAATCAGCTGACACCAACTTTTCCTAATATAACAAAATGGCACCAAAATGGCAGACATCAACAAGCAGACAGGCAAAGACTATTACAAGTCGGTATTGTGGCCATAAAATATAAACCAACATTGTTATGACTGACTGAATGAATGAGTGACATCATATTCCAGACTTGATTTAAAATCAAATGTTAATTAGAAAATGCTTTTTTATTTTATTTTAAAATTTAAGACATTCAAGACATCCTATTCAAGACATCCTATTTAAGACATCCTATTTGCATTTGCTTATTTATTTATTTTTTTACAGCTGTCAATCAAACACTATGGGCAGGACTTAAATCGGTTTAAGCACGTAACACGTATCATGTCCTATTTTGCATCTCCTGTCATAAAATACCTATATACAGTATGAACAGGAATCTGTGAAAGTAACCCAATTAAATTTCTCTTTTAGCTATTGTGTGATCTGACTATTATGTTGTAAACAAAATTGATTCACAAGCATGATGTAAATACTGTGCATCCGGAAAGGATGCATGCGCTTCACTTTTTCCACATTTTGTTACGTTACAGCCTTATTCCAAAATGGATTAAATTCATTATTTTACTCAAAATTCTACAAACAATACCCCATAATGACAACATGAAAGAAGTTTGTTTGAAATCTATGCAAATTTATTAAAAATAAAAAACATAAAAAGTACATGTACATAAGTATTCACAGCCTTTGCCATGACACTCAAAATTGAGCTCAGGTGCATCCTGTTTCCATTGATCATCCTTGAGATGTTTCTACAACTTGACTGGAGTCCACCTGTGGTAAATTCAGTTGATTGGACATGATTTGGAAAGGCACACATCTGTCTATATAAGGTCCCACAGTTAACAATGCATGTCAGAGCACAAACCAAGCCATGAAGTCAAAGGAATTGTCTGCAGACCTCCGAGACTGGATTGTATCGAGGCACAGATCTGGGGAAGAGTACAGAAAAATTTCTGCAGCATTGAAGGTCCCAGTGAGCACAGTGGCCTCCATCATCTGTAAATGAAAGATGTTTGGAACCATCAGGACTCTTCCTAGAGCTGGCCGCCTGGCCAAACTGAGCGATGGGGTGAGAAGGGCCTTAGTCAGGGAGGGGACCAAAAACCCAGTGGTCACTCTGACAGAGCTCCAGCGTGTCTCTGTGGAAAGAGGAGAACCTTCCAGAAGAACAACCATCTCTGCAGCACTCCATCAATCAGGCCTGTATGGTAGAGTGGCCAGATGGAAGCCACAGCCCGCCTGGAGTTTGCCAAAAGGCACCTGAAGGACTCCCAGACCAGGAGAAACAAAATTCTCTGGTATGATGAAACAAAGATTGAACTCTTTGGCCTGAATGGCAAGCGTCATGTCTGGAGGAAACCAGGCACCAGTCATCACCTGGTCAATACCATCCCTACACTGAAGCATGGTGGTGGCAGCATCATGCTGTGGGGATGCTTTTCAGTGGCAGGAACTGGGAGACTAGTCAGGATTGAGGAAAAGATGAATGCAGCAATGCCCAGGCAGAGCCCAGACTTGAACCCAATTGAACATCTCTGGAGAGATCAGAAAATGGCTGTGCGCCGACACTCCCCATCCAACCTGATGGAGCTTGAGAGGTCCTGCAAAGAAGAATGGGAGAAACTGCCCAAAAATAGGTCTGCCAAGCTTGTAGCATCATACTCAAAAAGACTTGAGGTTGTAATTGGTGCCAAAGAAGCTTCAACAAAGTATTGAGCAAAGGCTGTGAATACTTATGTACATGTGCCTTTTTTGTTTTTTATTTTTAAGAAATTTGCAAAGATTTTAATCAAACTTCTTTCACGTTGTCATTATGGGGTATTGTTTGTAGAATTTTGAGGAAAATAATGAATTTAATCCATTTTGGAATAAGGCTGTAACATAACAAAATGTGGAAAAAAGTGAAGCGTTGTGAATACTTTCCGGATGCACTGTAAATCGGTTTATTCAACATAGTATCAAATTATGGAGGAAATAGAAAATAAATAAATAAATATATAAATAGATAGATAGATTAATAAATAATTGTAATAGGCACCAGAATGAAAGTTTTTATGTCTTTTTATGACATAAGGTGCATGCTTAAGGTGCTCCTAGCATGTTGTTTGATCATTTCTTCAGTTGTGCCTTTGCCCCACTTCATTACTGCAGCTGCAAGAGTGAAGAAAAGACAAATAATTATAAATTTGCAAAGGCAACCTGTAGTCATATGCATTGCCTGAGCCACACTTAAGTCATGCCTACTTTTACCAGCTTTGTGACCAAAAGAGTACAAAATTTAAAAAAGCATTAATAATGTTGCCTGATAAAAATAAACTAACACTAAGCAAATTCATAAGCATAACTTAACATTAGCTTAGTGGACTTTACCTTAGGTGTGTTCAACCTGCTCGATGAGTTTGCACTTTTGCCTTGCTGCAACACAGTCCTTGCAAAAGCAGCACATCAGATGTATTGCAAGCAGCGAGGCTCATGGATGTGAGTCGCTGCCTGATCTCAGTAGTGCATGTAGGAGCGTGCCATCTTAGACAGCAAAAATCACAGAAGTGCAGTAAAAGTTTGTTATGATTATGATTGCATTTGCTAATGTTTATTTCGGATGGCGTTATAATCATGTCATAGCATAGCATTTTATTACTTTTTTCAATTAATTTCAATTCAAATGAGCTTTATTAGCATGAGTTTTAGTTTCAAGAACAATTGCCAAAGCATCAAACAATTTGACCAAATATTTGGACACTACACAATAAAAGCAATATGAACATTATGCTGCAACAGCTTTTGAACTGAATTAACATATGTCGATTTCGTGCACCTGTCTTGCACACCCACAGACTTCCAAAAAATCTCCTGGCCAGACTACAAATGTTGAACTGCATATCTACGTCCAAGAGGAGTCATAGTCAGACATCCAGATACTGAAACTGATTCACAGACATACACATATGGTTCTGGACCTATTGACACAATATGGACATGATCTCAAATTCTTGTTTGCTGTATTAATATGTTACAAATGGGAGCAGTTTTGCTAAGCTATGCATCTGTCAAAGGTATATAGGTAGTCGTACTCAAATAGGCTAAACTTGTTTGTGTGATAAAACTTTCTAAACAGAGCAAAATTGGTCATAGAGGAAAGATTCAGGGAGCTCATTTTGCCTGAACACAGCATGGCCAACTGGGAGATGAATGCCATCACCATGTGCTACAAGTGTGCTAGATGACACTCCACAATGAGCAGCATATTTCTTATTTCTATTCAGCAAGATAATTTTTCTATATCAAATGCATTGTTTTTCTGACAATGCTGGAAAAACATTCAGCCTTTTCCATACTCCAATCATGGTTGATGACATGCTTATCAAGTGTAACTTAAAATTTCATTTGAGACTGTTTGTCTCCTGTAGAGAGAGAGAGAGAGAGAGAGAGAGAGAGAGAGAGAGAGAGAGTGAGAGAGAGAGAGAGAGAGAGAGGGTCCTTCTCCCTCTCTTCTTCTTAATCTTCTGTCTTGATATGTAATTCAGTCTTGATACTCTCTTCTTTCCTTTCTCATTGTTTCTTCCAACCTTCTCTACATTACAGCAGACTTTCATTACTGGTTTAATTCATGTGTATTCATTTTCAGCTGTTCTAATTGGAAAATCATTATGGTGGCAGATGTACTCATTTCATATGCTTTATTATTGTGTGACAATAAAAAGGTCTCTATCCACTATAGTATCTATAAGCCCTACAGTATATCTATATCTACTTTATTTATTTATTTATTTATTTTAAAGTAATTTATAAGTACTGCATATTTTCTACAAAACACTGCTTTCAAAATTAATTATTGATACTCTTACAAGTAATATTTCGTGATGCTGGCCCTGGAGAGAATAACAGCTCTGAGTCTCTTCCTGTAATGTGCATCAAAGTTGGAGACACTTGTAGAAGGATCCTAGTCCACTCATACTTGCAGAACATTTTAAGCTCCTTTTTGCATGTTTGGTTTTAAAAAAAAAAATCACAAAAAATACTCTGCTCTTATGGATATCAAACAACTGCAAACAATACACAGGTTGTTGTTTTTTTTAATATATATATATATATAGCTATGCAACAATTATTGGTGCCCTTTTAGTCAATAATTTGTCTAAAATAATTTGTCTTTGCCAAGATAACAGCTCTGAGTCTTCTCCTATAATGCCTGATGAGGTTGGAGAATACATGGCAAGGGATCTGAGACCATTCCTCCACACAGAATCTCTCCAGATCCTTCAAATTTCGATGTCCACACTGGTGGACTCTCCTCTTCAGTTCACCCCACAGGTTTTCTATGGGTTTCAAGTCAGGGGATTGGGATGGTCATGGCAGGACCTTGATTTTGTGGTCAGTAAACCATTTTTGTGTTGATTTTGATGTATGTTTTGGATCATTGTCTACTGGAAGTCCAACCACGGCCCATTTGAAGCTTTCTGGCAGATGCAGTCAGGTTTTCATTTAATATCTGTTGACATTTGATAGAGTCCATGATGCCATGTATCCTAACAAAATGTCCAGATCCTCTGGCAGAAAAACAGCCTCAAAACATTAAAGAATCACCACCATATTTAAACGTGGACATGAGGTACTTTTCCATATGGCTACCTCTGTGTGCGCCAAAACCACCTCTGGTGTTTATTGCCAAAATCTCCATTTTGTTTTCATCTAACCATAGAACCCGATCCCATTTGAAGTTCCAGTAGTGTCTGGCAAACTGAAGATGCTTGAGTTTGTTTTTGGATGAGAGTAGAGGCTTTTTTCTTGAAACCCTTCTAAACAACTTGTGGTGATGTAGGTGACTTCGGATTGTAGTTTTGGAGACTTTCTGACCCCAAGACGCAACTAACTTCTGCAATTCTCCAGCTGTGATCCTTGGAGATTTTTTTGGCCACTTGAACCATCCTCTTCACAGTGTGTTGAGACAGTATAGACACACGTCCAATTCCAGGTTGATTTATAACATTTCCAGTTGACTGGAACTTCTTCATTATTGCCCTGATGGTAGAAATGGGCATTTTCAATGCTTGTACTATTTTCTTATAGCCACATCCATTTTTTGAAGCTCAACAACCTTTTCCCACACATCACAACTATATTCTTTGGTCTCACCCATTGTTATGAATGACTAAGGGAATTTGGCCTATGTGTTACCTCATATTTATAGGAAACAGTAAGTCATGCTTGAACAATTTCCTGTTCCTAGCCCCCCAGGTGTTCTAAAAAAAATTTTTAAATATCAATGGGAATATACTTCAAATATATTTTTCTGAAATTAATTCATAGGGGTTCCAATAATTGTTGCACACCTATATTTAACAAAGATTTGTTTTTATAAACCTGTGTTGTGTTTGCAATTGTTTGATATCCATGAGAGCATAGTATTTTTGTTCCTTTTTTTTTAAACAAAATATCAAAAGGTTAAAGAATAAAGACAATTATTCACAGCCTTCTTTGCTCAGATTTACCAAGGGTGCCAATATTAGTGGAGGGCACTGTATGTTTAGCTCCTCTGTTGTTGTTAAGACATGGTTGGCTTTACTGGGTACCATTCTAAATCCAGCAGCAGCGAAAGTTTTAATCAATGTTGTGAATCAATGTTTTTCAATATATTAAGCTTGCTGGTTTCAAGTGTAATTGCAGTGGTACGTGTCAAATTGATCTTGGTTAATAAATGCGTGCTAGCCCATTTCCATCCCTGTCAATCTCCGTAAAAAGTGTGAGTACCTCTCTCTCTAGTTCAAAACAGAGCACCCACTTTGTTCTGCTATTTTGTTGGATTGCGTTTATTAATGGCTTTATGACCTGAGGTATGGCTAGGTCGGATCATATTAATGAAAATGAGTGGGGAAAATTAAACAAGCACATTCTGTTCTGCTCTTAACGTAGCTCTCATGTAATCTTTCTCCCTTTGTGCGTGAAATATGTGCTATGTTATCTCAGCTCTCTGGACCAGCTCACATTTTACTGGCCTGGAGGACCAATTCAGATTCTACTGTTTACAAAGAGATGTGATAGCTTTACAGGGCAAATGGGAAAATGCTCTAAACAAATCTTGTTGGTAATAAACATAATGCCAAAAACCAACAAACAGTAGCAGATATATCCCATAAGAGTCATGGGAAGGCTTAGATCACCTAGCACACAAGACCTAACAGCTTAGTGCTACGGTATCAACATGTACAGAGGACTTGCGAGTATTAATGAGAGTGTTAATGCTGTTGTATCAATATGTTCAGAAAGCCTAAAAGTATATGGAGTCTTAGTGCTGTGGTGTCAGCATTTACAGAATATTAGTGAAAGTAATGTTTTAGTATTTGGTATCCGTGTACACAGAGCACCTGAGATGATTGAGAGTGAGAGTGTTAGTGCTGCAATATCACCATGAGAATGTCCTGAGAATATTACTGAGAGTGCTAACTTAGTGGTACTAGTGAATTAGTAAGAGTGCTAATGAATGTAACGTAGCATTCAAAATTCAAAAGTGTTCAAAATATCTGCATTCATAGAGTGGCATCAAATTGATTCAAACTGGATGGGGACACCAGTCCAACACAGGGCATCACACACGCGCACACACACACACACACACACACACACACAGACACCCCTAGGGGAAATTTAGAAATCCCAACCTACCTACCGATATATTCTCAAGAGTTTGGAGGAAATTGGAGAACCATGAGAAAACCTCTTTACACAGGGAGAACTCTGCATGCATGTAACCATAGCCCAGGATTGAACAACCCAGCCCAACCTTCCAGTATCACTACATTTTACTGGAAAAAACAAACCTCCCAGAATCACATTAACCAGCTTACAAAGATCCAAATACAGGGTTCGTACAAGGTGCTTGAAGTGCTTGAATTTGGCTTTTTGAAAAGTACTGGAAAACCTTGAAAATAGACATTTTTTTGTCTAGTGGTGCTTAAAAAGTGCTTGAATTATAAAAAGTCAATAAATTTGAAATTGCTAAAAAAAAAAAAACTATAAAGTGTTTATTTTCAATAGAACATGAATACAATCCTTTCACTCAATATATGACACCCCGATGCAACCCCTTCCCCTCCTCCCACTATTTGCTTACACAGTTTGACAGAGACAGCACTGGTCCACTTTTCAGACACCTTTATCGACTTTTAGGGCAAACCTTATCTACTTTCCATAGAGGAGAGTTGCCAGTACTGCCCCATGAGTGTGAGGTCCTGCTTTCCTGCCACAGGTACGCCTCTCTGTGCAGCTACTCTGTTCAGTGAGTGGCAGGGTGAGAGAGAGAGAGAGAGAGAGAGAGAGAGAGAGAGAGAGAGAGAGAGAGAGAGTGAGAGTGTGAGTGCAGCACATTCAGTGTGAGGGAAAAAATAAGAAAGGCATTCTGTCATTCTCTCTGAATAAGTATTGTAAATGTAAATATACATGTAAATATAGCTGACATCCAGTGTTGGGGAGTAGCTAACTAAAAGTAGCAACGCTACTAACTTAACTACATTTTTCACTAGCGTGACAGTAGCTCAGCTTTTCCAGTAATTAGTTATTTTTTCAAATGAGTAGCTATGTAGCAACTAATCGTTCCTTTTTTTGTCCAGTTATAACGGTGCTCTTCATTGCATACTGCATCTGCGGTACCTGCTTGCTTCAAACTAATTAAGAGACCCATTTTAGCTCATGTGGACATTGTAGCTCATGATGGACATGTAAAACGGCCAACCACAGTTTGTTATGTGATGCATGGTGCGGGTAAATGATAATACCATAATAAATTAACACTGGAGTTAATTATCTGATATAGAGAATATTACTGGTAACAACAAAGGTTGTTAATAGGCAACACAACACAATGTTTACATTTACTTAAAATAAAATATTTCAATACGTTTATCAGTGCATGCCGAGGGATTTATTTTATGTTCTGAATACAACAGTCTTACTGTATTCCTCAGCATCTTGTTTAAGAGAACAGCAAGAGAAAAAGTTCCTGTCTTAACTTATTTCTTGTTTATGATTATTTCCATAATGAATTAATTAATCAATAGTAAACAAAAATGATTATGATGATAATTATAAATACTACTACTACTACTACTACTACTACTACTAATAATAATAATAATAATAATAATAATAACAATAATTATAATAATAATAATTATTATTATTATTATTATTATTATTATTATTATTATTATTACTGTTGTTGTTGCATGTATTATTATTATTGGCCTATCGGAAGTAAAGATTGTTATCCTTATTATGTATGATGGAGTGGGAGATGGCAACTGATTCTGATAATGAGAAAACCAATTACCTATGGCCTTCATATGGCCTAGTTCATGTGCCTTAAGGAATCAAATAATGAATGTTACACATTTATATTTAATCTTTGCAAACCAAAGATTAAAATACTTTGTCCAGTACTTAGATTATAATACGACGTCCAACAGTTCAAGTACAAATTTAAGGACACATATAGAAATGAAGGTGATTGTCATGTTAAATTAACATGTTAAGTAGCCTAATGTGCACATTATAAATTCATAATTCTTCTGAATTATTTTTAAATTGTGTTTAATTTCTGTATGCAGAATTATGGCATGGGAACAGTCTCAGACAAGTTCATAACTTTATTAATATAGCATGGCATCAACATCTTTGGCAGTAATGTTCAGTTCAGCCACAATGTAACATGTTTGAATTCTGGTCCCCAGTGCAGGCACTGTGTCCTGACCAATGCAGTTTGTTCACAATGCATGGTTGAAGGGTTAAGGGGTTAAGAAAACCTTCCCTTTAGTTGCATACAGCTGTCAGATCTCTTGCGATGACATGACAGCATGCTGGATTTGCTCACAGGGATTGACCCATAATTTCAGGGTTTGAGTTTTGCTGTGAAACAGTAGCCCTTGTCTCTGGAATTGCAGGTCTGGTCTGATTGGTAGTGGTCATGGAAAGACTGTCAATAACATCAATAAGAGGTTGAGTTATAGTCTGTTCTGCCAGAATGGGCAGCATCTTCCATCAGTGACAGCACAGAAAAGCATACAGTCTTAGATTTGGCTAGTCATATTGAGAATGACTATAGCTCTAAGCATATTTGATTGTACATACTATTGTATCACTGACTGACAAACAATTGCGACACATAAATTACCAGCTCTTTATAATGTAGGTGCCCAGTATAATGTAGGACTAGAGAAGAACTGCCACCCTGAAGTCCATTTTATCTAAAGAGTGCCAAGCTTACCCAAAAAAGTGCCTCAATTGTCAAAAAAGTCCATAATCAGAATCAGATTCACCTTTATTGCCAAGTACCGTGGGTTTACATGTACAAGGAATTTGTCTTGGTGTACTGGTGCTTAACAATAACAGTAGAATATTAATGAGATAAACAAGAGAGGAATTATGAAAATGAGAAGCATTAAAAAAAAAAACTATAAAGCTATGTAAACTATAAGCATAAATATAAAAAAAATAAAGATTTAAAATAAAGACATTAACTGTACATTTGTGCAAGATGTGCAAAAGTTGGCCAGTGCAAATGCTCACAGTTAAAGTAAAAAGCTGCAGTATAGCAGTCTGAGTTGTGTGCGTTTATGTAACGCATATGAAACAACAATGTGGGGTTGTTTGTTAATATAATGTGTAATGTCAATGGAGGCAGATAAGAGACCATGGTGGGTGCTGAGTATTGTTAATGAGGTCAGTTGCAGATAGAAATAAACTGTTTTTGTGGTGTGAGGGAAGTACCTTAAAAAGTTTGTGTCCCGGGTGAGAGGGGTCATCTTAACTGCCCGCTTCAGTGTCCTGGAAGTGTACAGGCCATGAAGGGGTGGCAGATTGCAGCCAATCGCCTTCTCAGCAGAACGAATGACATCCTGCAGTCTGCCCTTGTCCTTGGCATTAGCAGCAGTGTACCAGATGGTGATGGAGGAGGTTAGTAGGGACTCAATGATGGAGGTGCAGAAGTGCACTGTCATTGTCTTTGGTAGGTTGAACTTCTTCAGCTGCCGCAGGAAGTACATCCTCTGGTGCGCTTTTTTAATCAGAGAGCTAATGTTCAGCTCCCACTTGAGGTCCTGGGAGATGATGGTTCCCAGGAATTGGAAGGAGTCCAAAGTATCGAATGGGGAGTCACACAAGATGATGGGGGCAGGTGGGGCTGGGTTCTTCCTGAAGTCTACCACCATCTCCACTGTTTTCACAGCTTTGAGCTCCAGGTTGTTCTGAGTGCACTAGGTCACCAGATGGTCAATCTCCCACCTGTAGGCAGATCTATCACCCTCAGAGATGAGCCCAATGAGGGTGGTGTTGTCCGCAAACTTCAGTAGTTTGACGAACTGGTGACTGGAGATGCAGCTGTTGGTGTAGAGGGAGAAGAATTGAGAAGAAAGAACACAGCCTTGGGGGGAACCAGTACTGATGGTCTGGAGTCAGAGACATGTTTTCCCAGTCTCACATGCTGCCTCATGTCAGACAGGAAGTCTATGATCCTCATGCAGGTGGAATCAGGCACACTCAGCTGGGAGAGCTTGTCCTGTAGCAGAGTCGGGATGAGTGTGTTGAAAGCAGAGCTGAAATCCTCAAACAGGATCCTGGCGTAGGTTCCTGAGGACTCCAGGTGCTGGAGAATGAAGTGGAGGGCCATGTTAACTGCGTCATCTACAGACCTGTTGGCTCTGTAGGCAAACTGCAAAGCATCCAGGAGAGGGTCTGTGATGGATTTGAGGTGGGACAGCACAAGGTGCTCAAAGGACTTCATTACCACAGATGTCAGAACAGCAGGTCTATAGTCATTAATTCCTGTGATCCTGGGTTTTTTGGGGATAGGGATGATAGTGGAGGCTTGAAGCAGGCTGGCACATGGCATATCTCCAGTGAGGTATTTGTAAACACTGGAGACAGCTGATCAGCACAGTACTTTAGGCTGGATGGAGAGACAGAGTCTGGTTCAGCTGCTTTGCGATGGTTCTGTCTCTTGAAGACACTGTTTATGTCTCTCTCCAGGATGGAGGTGGTGAAGCTGGTGGTCTGGAGATGAAGCTGATGGCTGGTGTCATGGGGGATGGTGTCAGGACTGTCCCATTGTCTTTCAAAGTGAAAGTAAAGCTCTTTGAGGTTTTTGGCCAGATACAAGTTGTTAGTAGACTGGGGGACTTTAGGTTTGCAGTTTGTGATCTGTCTGAGCCCGTTCCAGACAGAAGCAGAGTCATTGGTTGAGAACTGCTGTTGTATTTTCTCAGCGTACAGCTGTTTAGCTTCTCTCACCGCCTTGCTAAACTTGTACTTTGACACTTTAAACCTGATTCTGCCCCCACTCTTAAACATAACTTCTTTCTCCAGCCTTAGCTGTCTGAGTCTGTCTGTGAACCAGGGTTTGCCATTGTTGTAACTCACCCTGGTAACTCACCTTGGTGTGTGATGGCACATAGCTATCCTCACAGAAGCTTATGTATGATGTCACAGCCTCTGTGCACTCATCCAGACTGTTGGTAGCAGTCCTGAATATATCCCAGTCAGTACAGTGCAAGCATGCCTGAAGATCCTCCACAGCCTCCCTGGTCCAGTGCTTTGATGTCCTCACAACAGGTTTGGAGAGCTTTAATTTCACCTGTATGCAGGAATCAGATGGGCCATGACATGGTGAGAGTGTCCCAGTGCAGCTCATGGGACTACAGTGTAACAGTGATCCAGAATGTTCTCCTTTCTGGTTGGGCAGTTAATAGATTATCTGTATTTTGGAAGTTCATGTTTGAGGTTACCTTTGTTAAAGTTGCCAAGGACAATAACAAATGAGTCTGGGTATGTGCGCTCCACACACAGTATCTGGTCGGCGAGCAAACCCTGTGCCTCCTGCACACTGGCTTACGGTGGAATGTAAACACTGACCAGTATGAATGAAGTGAACTCACGTGGGGAGTAGAAGGGTTTGCAGTTTATGAAAAATTACTCAAGATCAGGAGAACAGTACTGCTGAATCACTGTCACATGACTGCACCAGCTACTATTTGTATAAAAATAAAGTCCTCGTGCCTGAAAGTTCTGTGTTGCAATCCACTCTGGAGAGTTGGAATCCTGCCAGCTGCAGCACAGAGTCCGGTATCAGTGCGCACAGCCATGTTTCAGACGGAAGATAAAGAAAAGTCTCTGTTTTTCCCCACCAGTAGCTGAAGTTCATCCAAGTGAACAGTGAACCGATGTTGGAGAGAAATATTCGGTGTACCCCTGTGTCCACATCAGCAGAGGCGCACAAGCGCACCAACATGTTTCCCCCTCCTCCAGCGTTTCACTGCATGTGCAAAGATGAGGGCAGCTTTAACCAGAATGTCCAGTAAATTCACGGATGTGTCGATGAAGGTGGGAAATAAATCCATAACCACTGTAGCCCTGATGTTCAAGAGCTCTTCTCTAGTAAATGAACTCCTGGTATCATCACAAAAGACTGTTTTAACGAACAAAACAAATGAAAACAAAGTGCACCAACACACCGAGGCAGCCATCCACGGCACCATCTTGGATTGTGTGAAGCACGCCATGTTTTCAATTATTTGTTTAGGGCCATAAGATGACTTGCTTCTATGCCCCAAATATAAAAGTAAGGGGTCTGGATATGAGTAATTTGCATTTAGTCAGCAAATTGTTTACAGCAAGCAGAACAACTAACCCCAGAGGAAGCCTGCATCTACTTTTTATGATTAAAAAAAGAAGCTAAGGCCGGCGCTCATGTTGTCCTTTAATATTTTATACCTCAGCACTCCACAAGTGAAAAGAAGTTTAATTTAGCTATGTAGGATGTTTTTTCCTTGAATAATATTTACCATATCTTGATGTGTTTCAATCATTCTTACACAAATTCAGTATTTGAATGGTATTATTGTTCATTTGCCCTTATTATCAGCACATAACACATGCACATGACATCCAAAGAATGTTAATTTTAGTTAAATAGTGGACTATATAACATACATTTGAATATATTGAGCTATATATTCAGTATATTATAATAAAACTGTCCTGTTGTACAAGAATTGTATACGTGTTCTTATTCAACCCACGTTTCTCTAGTTATTTTCCATTTGCCAGTTCTGAATTTATACCTAGATATCTGAATTTTGTATATTGATGTAACTACTACTATTTAATTTGTCAAACGAGTTAGACATTATTTTATCAGCTTTTAGACCATGGATGCCCTTTTCCGTCTTTAAGAGCAAGTCAATGAGTTATATGTCAACTGTCTCATAGTGTGTAAATCTAATTTGCTACTTAACATGTCTTGCATTGGGAAGAAAAATAGACAACATTTTAGAAATGCTTACAGAAATTTTGATAGGGTGATCCTGATCTTTTCACTATTACAACTGATATGTCAAAGAGCTTATATATGATGTATTGCATTCTTAGTATGGTGTCGTTATAACATTTTGTACATGTCTTATAGTACTTAATTTGGATGTTACAAAAGGTAAAAAGCACATACTTCATGAAGGTAGGATAAACAAAAAAAATTCCACCAAAAAAAACTGTGTTCCACTTATCATTATGGAAAGAGTCCCAACAAATTGCCTTTGCTTTTTCACATTATATGACACATATTTTTTTCCTCCTACCAATTTGTTTCCAAGAATGACTATCTACACAACTACAAAAGAGTTATGGTTCCTAAACCAGAAGGAAGAGATCACTAGACCATTATTGTAAGTAAATCAATTCTGTAAATTATCATGCTTGTTCTATCATAATGCAGCTGGGTTGAGTCTGGTGGAGGACCTTGGACTGCTAAACAAAACACATCCAGGTTGAAAGCGTGGACAAAATATTGGCTGAGGGTAAATCAAACATACTATCTTCCGGTGATAAAGTGCAAGCTTTGAGGTAACCTTTAGATGAATCATGCTTGTCTGTTTTATTTCCAGTAAGCATGTTTCATCTTCTTATATTGTGCACACAAACACTCAGCAGGGACCAATCCTGTTTTTGAGTAACATGCATTTTGTATTGTTCAATTGATTAAAGTAAGTGCATGAATGAATACATATTACAGAATTACACCAAATAGGTGTGCACATTTGGGGAAGACAGGACAAGAACCAAACAAAGGCAAATGGCAAAACAAACAAAAATACATGGCATGAAAAGCAGTGAGTGGTAGACAGGGGGAATTTATGACATACCATTTGTGATATTCATGATATATAGCACTTGCTTAAACATAAATTGAGCATGTTGTGTTCAATATGATAAAAAATATATTCAACACATTGTGGTTGACTTTGGAGCCTAAGATGTATGTGACTTTGCCTTTGTGTGGAAGTGTTCATTGAGGGTTTGCTCCACCTGTTCCAGCCAAGCACTAGAAAGATGAAAAAAGGGTTAGTCATTATAAATTTAAGCAATTATTATATGAAGAGGGAAAATGTACAATGTATCATTGTAGCTCAGGTGATAGCTCAGTAGTTAAGTCACTGGACTTCTGCCAATCTGCCACTGATGGGCCTTTGAGCAAGTCACTTAACCCTCAACTGCTCAGTTGTATAAAGGAGATAAATGTAAGTCGCTCTAGATAAGTTTCACGTCTGTCATGGATTTCCCCTCGCGCTGAGCACCAGAGCAAACAGCTTGCTCAATTGTCCGAAGCGCAATAGCACACGCCTCCGGGTTTTTCAGTGACATTGACTTTGTTTACTTTCTGTGTTTTGTTATGGTTTATGTCTTGTCTCTGTTGCCCCTGTTATGGTATTGGATGTCTCCCTCACGTGTCGTCATTATTCACAGCTTTGTGTATCTTTGATCAATGTGAAGTATTGTGAGTGTTTCTATGTCTTCTTGCCAGACCCATACTAAGCCATTTATCCTCGTTTTTGTTTCACGGTTTTGATCGTGTCCTCATTTTCGTGTTTCGATTCTTGTCTAGCCCAGTTAATGCCCGTTTGCTGATCGCCTGACTCTTTGCTTGTTTTTGACCCTGGTTTTGCCTTTCGATTTGGGTTTGTCTGCCCGTCTCTTCAATGAAAGCTTTAACTGCATTTGCATCCGTCTCTCTAAATCAATTACATGACAATAAGGGCTTCCGCCAAAATGCAATGAATAAATGTTCTAGTGTCAGTGTGTCTCATTGTAAAAATAGTGCTTTAGAGGACATTCACAAAAACGAATCTCTTTGTTTTTTTCTTGAATTAACTTATACATGATGCTTGTTTAATTCACGATGCACATGTTAAAACCATGTTATGGTATGCAGTACAGAGTATCTTGCAGTTATGTGAAACGATTCCAAAGTTAGAAAAGACCACGTCGTGTGCCCTCTGAGATTTATTGTAAAGTTTATTGTACAAATCTCTGCTGTATTTGTAGTTTGGTGAGTGGCTCTTTCAAGCAAGTAAGTTAGCCTGGAGTATAGGCTTTGCTTTAGGACCTGATTTTGAATCTTACCCTTCAGTCATGGCAAGGAAACATAATATGTTAGCACACACATTTATCATGATAACTGTTTGCTACACAAGTGCAAAAATAAAACTCGACACTTTCATCCACCTCAAATCTCCAAAGCTCCAGTAGGCCTGGTTGGTAGTCTGTACAATGATACAATGAAATACAGTCCTCATCTATGTATTACTGATGATTACCATCATATTTTTTTGCTACTCTATTCCTTAAACCTGATATGTCTATGCCACTTCTCTTCTCTGTGCTGCAGTTTTGGCTATCATTGAGTGCTTACACAAATTGCCTCTCATGTGTTTTGCATCACAGTGCATCCAGAATAAATCAACTGTAATTACATCAGGGTCTGATTTTGTTGAGATGAGGTCCACTGGTTGTGAACATTACCATCTTCACTTATGAGAATTTGTACACCCAGTCGCTCCTCCAGCATTGTTAGCATATTAGTTTGTAGTGTTCGGTCTTTCAGCATCTACAAGGTCATCTAGATAGCTAGAGGGGGGAAAAATGCCCAAGGCTTTGTGCCCAATTGCAACTTTTTAACACCATTCGGGATGTTGACATGCTTTGGTTAACTCACATCTACACAAATCCTAATGATTCGGCATCAATAACATTTTTCTTTTCTTCCTTAGGTTTGGATGCATCGTGTCCAGTAGGTTCCAAAATATACTACAGCCTTATCTCCATTGTTTATCATTTTAAAAGAACATGAGCCTGACAGGAATTGCCTTTGGTTTTCCTGGACCTGCCTTTGCTTTGTCATTTTGCCTTGATCTTGCACATGTATAAAAATAGTAGACCTTGCAGGTTGAATTCAAGGCAGTTTCTTGCTGTAAGCAGTGTAAGAGGTCACCATGATTTTAAAAAAGTAAAAATCTGCTGTTTTGCATATCATTTGGTGAAAAGCTTTATTGCCTGGTAGTGCATTGAGCTCCCTTGTGGTGTGAGAATAATAGAAATTTCCATAAATAAACATCCGAGGTAACTATCGTAACTAATATCAGAAGATCAAGATGAATGAATATCTATCTGGGGCATAAAAATGCAAAAAGAAAAAGGCAGAAGAGGAGACACAAACCCGACACACCAGCCAGAAATGATTGCTAATTAATTTGATTTAGTTAATTTGTCTGCTTTCTTGCTTCCACCTATTGATGCCATTGAAATGGAAAACGTTATGGGTAACTAGCTAGTTAGTATGTAGAGTAAGTAAGTGTTAGGCTAACATGTGTAATTTTGCTAGCTTGTTACTACTAGCTATGACAACATAGCCTATTGACTTTAAATTTTAATCACTGTTCAGATGATGAAAATGTCAATCACGTATAGTTCTTTTCAGAACTGTAGCAACTCAGACAATCACCAATGCTTTTTCTGAGTTTTCACCAAAACTAAGTAGACTAAGGGTCTATGGTCATTCAGGTGCTATACGGAAATATTTATGGCATTAAACTGTTTTTCCCACAATGAAGTAGTAATTCTGTTCATTCTTGCATATAAAATAATTTGATTAGTGTGGGTGGGGTTTGTCGCTTAGGGCCCTCAAATGTTCAGAAATGGCACTGGTTGAATTTATTGCTAGAAAAAAATTATATAATATAATTATATTAATTAATTAATATATTACATATTTAATTAATATTCTTATGTAATTAATAATTCATCCTCATTAATGAGTTGCACACTAAGATGTTTTCAGATTTGTAGTTATTCCCTCAAGCCACAACTTCTGTGTTACCTGCAAGAATGAAAACGTCACACATTAACAACTAGACGCAACACTTTGGAATAAATTACAATAGTGTTAAATGCTACAGTAAAAATATAAATGCGTTAAACGAACACACATACACAATTACAAGAAGAGGAGGGTGTAGCTAGTGAACTGTTTAAGTAAAATATTTAAGACTAAAATAATGGTGTTCTCAAACCTAAAAGCTTAATTTACAATGTGTAAATACCACAAACTGCCCTGTGAGCAAATACTAGAAGCAGAAGATAATAGGTAAAAACTACAAGCTGGCCTGAGAATGTACTGTAATATGTAGGAAACAGTGAAATCTGTAAGATGCCCTAAGAACAGAATACAAAAATTAAAAGTACCACAAGGCAGCTTGTGGTAATTTTTTATTTTTATATTCTGTTCTTATGATCAAAAGTTAAAAGTGCCACAAAGTTGAATGGTGTGCAGAGTGCAGGGATGAAGTTGCACAAACTGTAGCTAGATAACTAGCAAATATTTACGGTCTCTTGATATCAGAGGTTCCAAATGAAGCTAGCCTCCTTCTATCTGTAGGTACGTTACCTAACTAGCACACATTATCAATGCAATAACTAGCAAATAGCTAACCAGCTAAGTACACAATCAGCTAGCTAGCTAAACTATGCTACTTAGATTGTATTTCGAGATATCACACTTCTATGAACCTAATTTACCTCAACTACAGAAACGAAATTTCTAGCATTTTATTTAAGTACATATACTAGAATTTCCAACCTTGTATTAATAAAGTGCTATCTTAGCTTATCTTACATTATTTTAGTATACCAGTTTATACCTGCTAATGGTGAGTATTTCTATCGTGTAACAAAACTAATCTGATCTTGCCGAGCTTCACCAGCAATAACCACAGGTTAGGCCACTAAATGATAGTTAAATGCCTGGACTGCCAGCAATGCTGCTTCTGCATGTTGCAGTGTTATGCTTTGCTTGTTTTTTGTTTTTTTTAACTTGATGGTGGAAGTAGTTGTTAACTGCACACAAACTAAAATCTTAGTTTATTTTGCTGCTTTCCATGAGTGCTGTGTCAGTAGAAATATGCACAAAATGTGCCAACACACCATGCAATGACTCACAAATTATCTGAAAGAAAAAGCAGTGGAAGCTCCGTTCTCTCATTCCTACACACAAGCACTTTTCAGGAGTTTACACTGTATTGTCATCATTATGCAATAATATAATTAATATTTAAATTGTAGTTATGGTTTTGTACATACAGTCCATATCTTCATGGTTGTGATTACCTTGAATCCTGTTTACCTAGTTTATGTTGTGGTTTTGTCCCGTCCAGGATTGTCCTAGTGTTTTAAATTAATGCCTTGTAGAAATGATAATTCTTGTTAATGACCTTTTCTTAATTTAACTTGTACAGTGCCCTCCACTAATATTGGCACACTTGGCAAATATGAGCAAAGAAGGCTGTGAAAAATAGCCTTTATTGTTTAACTTTTTGACCTTTTGTTAAAAAATTTTTTACAAAAATACTCTGCTCTCATGGATATCAAACAACTGCAAACAATACACGCGTTTATCAAAAATATATCTTTGTTAAAAATAGTTGTGCAACAATTATTGGCACCCTTTTGGTCAATACTTTGTGCTACATCCCTTTGCCAAGATAACAGCTCTGAGTCTTCTCCTATAATGCCTGATGAGGTTGGAGAATACATGGCAAGGGATCTGAGTCCATTCCTCCATACAGAATATCTCCACATCCTTCAAATTTCGATGTCCACGCTGGTGGACTCTCCTCTTCAGTTCACCCCACCCAAGTTTTCTATGGGTTTCAATTCAGGGGATTGAGATGGCCATGGCAGGACCTTGATTTTGTGGTCAGTAAACCATTTTTGTGTTGATTTTGATGTATATTTTGGATCTTTGTCTGCTGGAAGTCCAACCACAGCCCATTTGAAGTTTTCTGGCAGAGGCAGTCAGGTTTTCATTTAATATCTGTTGATATTTGTTAGAGTCCATGATGCCATGTATCCTAACAAAATGTCCAGGTCCTCTGACAGAAAAACAGTCCCAAAGCATTAAAGGGCCACCACCATATTTAACTGTGTGCATGAGGTACATTTATATATGGCTACCCCTCTGTGTGTGCCAAAACCAAACTAAATCTATTTTGATTTCATCTGACCATAGAACCCGATCCCATTTGAAGTTCCAGTAGTGTCTGACAAACTGAAGACGCTTGAGTTTGTTTTTGGATGAGAGTAGAGGCTTTTTTCTTGAAACCCTTCAAACAACTTGTGGTGATGTAGGTGACCTCGGATTGTAGTTTTGGAGACTTTCTGACCCCAAGACGCAACTAACTTCTGCAATTTTCCAGCTGTGATCCTTGCAGATTTTTTGGCCACTCGAACCATCCTCTTCACAGTGCGTTGAGACAGTATAGACACACGTCCAATTACAGGTTGATTCATAACATTTCCAGTTGACTGGAGCTTCTTAATGATTGCCCTGATGTTGGAAATGGGCATTTTCAATGCTTGTACTATTTTCTTATAGCCACATCCATTTTGTGAAATTCAACAACCTTTTGCCGCACATCACAGCTATATTCCTTGGTTTTACCCATTGTTATGAATGACTAAAGGAATTTGGCATGTGTTACCTCATATGTGAAACAATATGTCATGGTTGAACAATTTCCTGTTCCTAGCCATCCAGGTGTACTAAAAAAAATTTCAAACATCAATGGGAATATACTTCAAATATTTTTTTTTCGTATGAATTCATTGGGGTGCCAATAATTGTTTAACAAAGATATTTTGATAAACCTGTGTTGTGTTTGCAATTGGTTGATATCCATGAGAGCAGAGTATTTTTGTGAATTTATTTAACAAAAGATCAAAATGGTAAACAATAAAGACAAATTTTTACAGCCTTCTATGCTCATATTTATCAAGGTTGCCAATATCAGTGGAGGGCACTGTATATAATTAATAAGTTGTTTGCTTCAGCCTTTTTTGTGTTCAGTTCCATGTTAATTTTAGTTCTACATTGCCTTTTTCCTATGTTTCATTTAGCAAGGCTTTGATTGTTGCTTCTTTGAATTTTACTAATGTTCATTCCTTGAAAAAAATTTTCGTTTTTGAATCCCTGTCCCTTTTATTGAATCCCTGTCAATAGAAGCTTTAATGCAATGGACCATTTACACTGTCTTACTGTTCACATTTATTCCGACTCAAAAACTATATTTAAAAAGCCTATACAGTTAGATTAGACAATGACTGGCTCATATCACAGTCATTGAAACAAACGTGGAGAGAAAAAAAAGGGCTTGTTAATAATATAGTGCAGATGTGAAACGTGGCATGGTTGTGTATTTCTGCCAGTTGAACTGGTTCTGTTGTCTTCATTAATGATGTCTTCATGCATATTTGATGTCTTGTGAAGTATACAAAAGCACTCGATCTAGACTGCTGAAATCCATCAAAACCAGATGCTGCATCAACTGGCAGTATGACAAAAACACAAATATGCCCCCTAAGCATCTGTGGTGTTTTCTGAGGGGGGGGGGGGGGGGGGGGGTTAAGCTTTGGGGTTTGGGGTTAAGCCAGTAATCATTTTGCCTGTTCACTGACCAAAACTGAAACTGACTTGGAATGCATTTCACCTACTGAAGACAAAACTTGAGACAAAATCTCCTATAAACAAACAAGAAATTAAAAATGGCTATTATACAGACCTGGCCAAAGTTCACTAGGCACTGATAAATGGGCCATTTCCCAAGGGGTCCATAACAAAGAAACTAACATTCACTAGAGAAGATATCCTAGTAATGTGTTGCAGACTTTGGGCAGCCATTGGTCATACAAAGAATTTTCACCCAAGTGATAATCATGGCTAATTATATTCATGAGGGGTATTCAATGAAACAGGCTAATAAAAGTGGGCCTTAATTGAAATAGTATTGCTTGACTTAGCGTAACAGGCCAATCAAGTACTTTTGTCTGAAATGTTCTGTTTCACTGGAAACTTTGTGTACTAGGCTAGATGCAGGTTTGTCTAAAAGCATACATTGCCATAGTAACTGGGCAGTAAGTAAGATTAGCAATCTTTGTGGAATTTAAATTAACAGAAATTATCCAGGCTTCTTGAAATTAACCTGGCATGTCAAGTTAACTCTCTTCATGAAATGCCCGTCTGGTTCCCTGAAATGGAAGCTTATCTGATATCTGTTTGTTTTCTTCAGTATAGCTATAAATCCTGCCACATTCAAGGTGATACCATGTACTTTAACATCTCACTCTTCTATGTCAAATACAGGCATTCATCCTGTCTCTTCCTTCTGTCTCTTCCTTCCTTCTGATTTGACCCAACAATCACTACCAATTGTGACTGAATAAATCACTTTGGCTGAATCAATAGTGAAGCTCCTGCCTGTCACTGAAGCTCTTTTATTTACCCTTCACTTACTGCATAATTGTGGAGAAAGTGAAAAATTGATATTAGTGGAAGTCTGCTCTTGTCTGGTACTTTTTTTTTAAGGAAAGACAGTTCTTCACATCAGGCATGCACAAAAGAGTGTATTCAGTGACTCATCCTCCCATTTGAAGCCAAAGAAAGACATGGGCGGATAAGAAAGACATTTACCACAAAGAGATATGGAAGCCACAGCAAATGCAGTTTTGAGTAAACCCATGCTACAAAATATTAACTTCCTTTTACTCAAATCTGACAAGACAGAAGTACTTCTACTAGGACCATATGCAGCTAGAAGTAAGCTTTCTGATTACATTAGTAACTCTGGATGGCCTTTCTGTTTAGTCATGTGCAGCAGTAAAAGACCTTGGTGTGATTATTGACTCCAGTCTTTCATTTGACGCTCATGTAAATAATATTACAAGGATAGTCTTCTTTCATCTCATAAATATTGCTAAGATAAGAAATATAATGTCACTACACGATGCAGAAATATTAGTTCATGCTTTCATCACCTCTAGACTAGATTACTGTAATGCCTTACTGTCTGGATGTTCCAATAAACAAACTCCATTTAGTCCAGAATGCAGCTGCTAGAGTCCTAACTAGAACCAAAAGATACGACCATATCACCCCGATCTTATCAACACTGCATTGGCTCCCAGTAAAATTTTGCATTAATGATAAAATACTACTATTGACCTATTAAGCACAAAACGGTCTCACGCCACAGTACCTGAGCAAACTTTTGGTCTTTTATGATCCGCCACGCCTACTTCGATCAAAAGGTGCAGGCTATTTGTTAGTACCTCAAATACTGAAGGCTACAGCCTCTTACAAAGCCCCACAGTTATGGAACAGCCTTCCAATTAGTGTTTGGGACTCAGAAACAGTCTCAGTGTTTAAGTCCAGGCTGAAAACATTTTGTTTAGTCAAGCTTTTTGTGAATAGTTCATTTTTTTTAGGTAGAAGAGCAGATCTAGAGGGCTCACAGGCATAGAGTGTTGTGGTGAACTGGGATGTTTGGATGCTGTCGCCCCCCACTTTCACACATTCACCCAGGTTTGTTGATGGTGGGGTGGCTGGCCACCTTGGATGTCCCAGGGAGCTCTCATGTCTGTGTTCACTTCTGGCTCACCCTTTTAGTTATGCTGTCATAGCTAGTCTTGCCAGAGTCCCTGCTTGCACTCACGCAAAGTACATTGTCCTTAACCATTACGGGGCAATAAGCATACCTCATAATCTCTCCCTCTCTCTCCCTCTCGCTTTCTGTCAAGCTACACATGATACTCCTGACATACCAGTGATCCTGACCCCTTCTGCTCTCCGGACCTGTCTGGTCCATCCTGATGCCCTATTTATGGTTGTAGTTCTCATCTATTGGAAGTCACATGCAGTTGCTGAGGATGGCCCCACATGCTGCAGCCTAAAGATCACTGAGATTGCTAAGGTACCACTTAATAACCATAAAGATGGCTTTGGACATCAATTCATGTGACCAGTTATGCTATGATGACCAGGACTACAATTGCTATTATAGCCTTTACCACAAACAGTTTTGCACTCAAGTCTCCATCAGTGAACAGTGGAGAAGTTCAACAAAACAGAGTTCATGTAAAATTTGTAATGAATTTTCCTGGTTACACAACTGCACTATTTGAGCATGTAGTATTAGCACAATTATAGAAGGGACTTATTTATAAGTATACTATCCGGAGTCACTCAGATGAGGATGGGTTCCTTTTTGAGTCAGGTTCCTCTAAAGGTTTCCTCCTCATATCGCCTCAGGGAGAGTTACCTTGCCACTATCGCCTCTGACTTGCTCATTAGGGACAAATTCATAAATTAAAAATTTATATTCTGAATTTATATGTTTCTGTAAAGCTGCTTTGGGACAATGTCCATTGTTAAAAGCACTATACAAATAAAACTGAATTGAATTGAACTGAAAATAGTTTTACTGAAAACATATACTATATCGCTAAAAGTATGTGGACACCTGACAATCACACCCATTCCCCAAACTGCTGCCACAATGTATGCTGTAGCATTACAATTTCTGTTCACTGGAATTAAAGGGCCCGATCATGTGTTTAAAATTTAATTGAACTGAATGTGCACAAAGTGCAAATTTTAAATAAATATATCATGTCTTGAATAATGATAATGATAAAGGCACATAATAAAACACTGAGTTTAAACTTTACCTTTACTTGAACCATGAAACTTTACCTTTACTTAAACTTTACTGAACCATGAACGAAGCGCAAACAAGCTTAAGATCAAAAATCTAGATAATGTAGTGCAAAAACCTATGGAATGCATTTCATACTGAGAGTCAGCCCTTGTAAACACAGTAAACTCACCATCTCCACATTGCTAATCAAAGCACAGACATGGTAATAGGGTTATGGCTGTAGTAAATGGTAAATGGTCTGCACTTATATAGCACCTGTTAACTTTAGTGGTTCTACAAAGTGCTTTAGACTGTTTCCCATTCACCCACACACAGGCTTTACACTGGCCTGCCATTGGGAGCAACTTGGGTTGTGGTCAGTGTCTTGCACAAGGACACTTCGGTATGTGGAGTCATGTGGGCCAGGAATCGAACCAACAACCCTACGATTAGTGGAGAACCTGCTCTACCACCTGAGCCACAGCCACCTCAACAGCAGGTCATATAAAGTAAACTGACAGATAGCAGCCAGGTCAGGGTGAAAATGATGGGGGATTTGGGGGTTCAGACCCCCTAATTAACATTTTTGGGTGGTCTTAAAAATTACAAAATACGTAATTTTGTTAGTTTAAAAAAATTAGTTACTAAAATATGTCGGAAAGACACATGACACCTGCTCCACATATGCAGCATGCAAATGAAAGATGTTACGACCCAGTCTAGGTTGGGCAACACAGAGTACACCAGCTTGGGATTTAAAGGAAATTATATCTTTATTAGGGAAGCCAGAAACGACAGATACCAAAAGGTTTCAATAAACGTTGTGGTATATTGTAAAAGTATGCAAGTGTATATACAACTGTACATGGAAAAAAAAAAACAGGCATGACTTCAGCATGGGCCAAGGCAAAAATAAAAAACAAAAGAATTCTTATTTTTGGAGTTTCCTTGCCCAAAGGAAAAACAACAAAAATAAAATTCACTTCCCTAACTCCTTAACGCAAAAACAGAAACCAAAAGGACCCCACTCCCTAAAGAAATGGCAGCCACACCCTACTGCCAGTGAACTAAGGGTATGTTTACACGACAATGATTTACTAATTTACTAATTGATTTCCTTTGCGTTTTTGAAACGTTTTGCATATAGACGACAACATTGTCAAAACGATCCCCATTCACATGGATCCGCGAAAACGACTAAAAAGCTGTATTATGCGTGCCAGGCCAGTAGCTGGCGATGTCACTTTGTAAAAAAAACTACGCACCTGCGAACATAAGCATTCACGTCAACGTGTCTGCCATATTGATCCGGGCAAGACTGCCCTATAAACAAATACAAGTAAACAATTTACATTTCTCAAACCATTTCAATGGTTTATGATCTACGTGGAGTCGAAAAAAGTTTTGTCTCCGGTTACTTACAATCTCGATAGTCAGACTTGGAAAATGATTCATTGCCATAAGGAATTGTGAAAACTCACGCTTGTCAAGCATAGATTCTGCGTATTTTTCTTGGTTAATAAATTCTGAGACGTCCCTAATGTAATATCATGTAATGTACATGAAATGTACAAAAAAAAAATCATTGTGGAAATGGATTTTTCTGTCTTCAACTCCATCTTTTAGCTTTTCTTGTGCTCCAGGTGAGAATTCTGTTAACAAAGCTTGTTCATTTTTAAATACTGAAAAAAAAAAATTAATAGTGCAAACAGTGAGACACTGTCAGTCAGTCTGCTCTCTATATTTTATTAGTAATAAAAGGATAAAAGATATACTCCAAAACAGACAATTACAAGATAGTTATAAGGTTTTGAATAGATGTGGGTTAATAATTTGGCTTAGGTAACAAACGCGTCTCCACCAGTCGTAGTAGCGATGTAGTAATTCTGCACTTTGCTGGAGAAGCATCAATAAACTCAAAATCTTGAGCAGCAAAAACACACAGTCCTGTTGTTTTGAAGTACTCATGCTCATGCCTATAAACAGAATAGGTAATACACGCGCGGATGGCGTGATCGTTTTCACAGATTCTCGTTTTTGTTTGTTTACACGGAGACGATAACGGCATTGTTTTCTAAAACTTGCACCTTGAAACCCGTTTTCAAAGTTTGCAATTTCAGGCCCTGAAACAGCGTTGTCGTGTAAACGAACAGCCAAACCACATAAAAAGTTTGACGTGTAAACGACCCCAAAGTGATATGATATATACACAATAGCCAAGTTGAAGGAAACTATTATTTCAAAATTAAATAATTATTTCAATATTCAAGAAAATGAAAATGCATTTTTAAAATAAATTACACTTTGCATGGCTGCCAGGGGTGTAACCTGGCCTGGGCATTAGGGCTGTAGCCCCAAAGATTTTTTCTTTAGCCCTGAATAATTCTCCACTTGGAGCAATTTGTCACTGTGTAACTGAACGTAAAGTAAAAGAAGGAAGTTGCAGGTTGCATAAAAGAACTGCGACATATTGCTGTAAACAATCCTAGCCTGTGAGTAAAGAGTAAACCACAAGAGCAAATCTGTTAGTATGGGATGGCCTTGTGCTGTTCTTTCATCCCAGCTTCAGGAGTGTCATTAAGGGCTGATCAAATGCTTATGAAGAGTAAAGAATGTCCAATTGATGGCAAGGCCTCAGTACAGACATCAAAAACATCAACAACAAAAACAAAAAAAAACAAAGAAAAGGAAATGATGAGGTGCTGATTCTTCTCAAAGGACATATCTACTCAAAGAAATAAGGCGTTGATAATTGGGCTATTGCCCACGGTTCCATGAGAAAAAAAACTAATATCTGAGAATTTGAGGGCAGGAAATCTCATATTGTGGTGGATTACTTCTTAAGGGATACTGAAATGGCAGAGCGTCACACTTCTAATAGTGAGCAGATCAAGTGTCAACTGAATGACATATTTATAAGGTGAGCAATTTCGTAGAAGCTTATTACTAATGGTGGAGCACAGATCTCAACAGCTGAGATCAAGGGATAAATGTATGTATGGATTTATTCATACCACATTAAACTCCCAGTGCCTGCAAGTGAATGGCAACATAGGATTAAACGCAAAAAGAATGCTTAACCAGGGTGATGTGTGCACAACTTTGATGTGCAACCAACCTATTATCCTATTCAGGATAATAACTCAGTGCAATTAACATTATGCTAGTTCAACATACTGTATCTAAACCATTGTTCCAATGTTGAATGGCGAGGAGGATGGACCAGCTATGAGGGAGGTTATGTTAACTAGGCCAACCTAGTAATTTAAAGCTGAATGGAGAAAGGATGGAGAACTCAAGACATGAGGGGTGTAACATAATGGCTGTATATGTGTGTGTGTGTGTGTGTGTGTGTGTGTGTGTATATATATATATATATATATATATATATATATATATATATATATATATATATATTTATATATTTATATATATATATATATATATATATATATATATATATTTATATATATATATATATATATATATATATATATATATATATATATATATATATATATATATATATATATACAAACCTGTGGGCATGGTCTAAACCAATTCTTTTTTTTATTATTACATATAAACTCTACCAGTATGCCCTGGAAACACTGGGGGGAAACACTAGCTATGTTTCTCTCCATGTATTTTAAGCGGATTTTGCGATATTGCATCAAAAATGCTTAGTGGAAACACCAAATGTGATTAAAATCTCCAAAATGTGCATAAAAAACTTATGTGCTCAATTAATAAATATTTTTTCCATAAGAAGACATGAGCATAAACTACAATAGAAACACATTTACCAAATAAATTCCTCGATGGGCATCAAAAAAGTCATGTAACTTTGCCTTGACAAATCATGTGATTGGACTGAGGTGGGGTAGGTCGCATAACTGGAATAACCAGCAGACCAATCTTGTTGGACAGCAAAATGTTGTTTTTGTCATTCTGAAATGGCTGAGCCAAAGTCTGTCATCAAAATGATTTGGTATAATCACCTCCCAGAACCGTCTCACATGATTCCGTTCCCAAATATCAGGCATCCGCCTCCGATCACAAGATAACATGAGGTTTGTGATAGCATTTAATCTATGGGTTAGAGATTTCCACTCACAGCATGCATTTCCTGTGTTTTGACATTGTCTTTGTTTACTACTTTATTCTGGTTTTGCCTAGTATATCCTGTTCACTGTTCGCCTGACCTTTGCTTGTTTTGACTATGATTGTGATACACGTTTTGGACTTGTCTGCCTGCCTCTTAATAAAGCTCTTAACTGCATTTGCATCCTGCATTTCCTTGCATACGTGACACGCAAGTAATTTATTATATTGGAAAAAAGCGCCACAGTGCACAGCAAAATCACCAGTGTTGATTTAACACCCACAGTGTTAAATTCACACCCTACAGTGTTTATATAAGTCCACTGGACTCATATACTCTGGGTGTTAATTCAACACTAGGGATTTTACTGTGTGGCTTCACCAGATGCAACAACTTCCATTTGTATTAATACTTTGTGCCAGTTTCCCCAGAAGTGATATTTTTGTTCTCTTGGAAACAAGGCTTTATTTGCAATTGTTTTATTCAATATTCCAATTTTTTGCATAAGTTAAATCTGCAACTTGGATGGAAACATAGCTACTGTCACCATGATCTGTGAATTCTGGCTCTGACAGTCTGATAGTTCCAAAACTTCAGCTACTCAATTTCATTAATTGGTACCTCAACCTGAGATGCGCACAGGACTTGTTTTTTTTTTAATCCTGCTTGCAAGATATTTTCTAACACACGTCGTTAGTTGCATCTAGTAGCCTAGTTTTTCCAATGCAAACCCTGACCAGGCAGTTACTAAGGATGGCACCATGCATTCATGTGAATGAGCATGTTCTTTCTTTGTCCCACGAGCTTCATATCTGACCTCTTGCTCACACCTGCATGAAAGTAAAATGCGCACATGCATCTCAAATGCAAACATTTATCTCAATCTCAGATACCCTGTGGTGCCTATCTAGGGTGCCTTCTATTCCTATATGTAGTTGTATTCATTTAGAACACAGTTGTTCAATCCAAATAATGTATTTGTATTTGGTTACATCCCTATCAAACATGGTAACTGAAAAATCTTCCCCAGGAAGGGGGTATGTCATCTCAGACAGAATTGGCTCTAAAAGATACAAGTGATCTACACATGCTTTGTTTATACATTTGGCAGATGTTTTTATCCAAATTGTCTTATTGAGCAAATGAAGTCTAAGCAACTTGGTTAAGGTGGAAGGTTGGAGGTGCCAGGACTTGAATGCACGACCTTCCAGTCAATAACCACTGAGCCACCACTGCCGTCATTTTCAGAGTTACTATTGAACCCAGCTGGGGGAGAAGATATCAAATCATCAATACAGGAACAGCTTATAATACAGGAGCAGCTCTGTCAGCTTAGTTGGGTTAAAATGCTATTTTGGGTTAAAATGCTATTTTGACATATTATTGTAGTCATGCCATCAGTAGAGTCATACCATAAGGCAATTATTTATATCTAATCTCTATTTGATGCTTAATAGGACAAGCAGGCTTTTTGTACTTTCTCTAAACATTGCATCATTTTTGTTGAATCATTCTGACGAGAATTGATGTTGTGTCAATACAAAAAAATATATGAAATATGGAGAAAAAAATAACTGATCCTTTTTAACCTAGGCTAAACAAAGAATGGCCATGACTGCTTATATGTATTTTATTTGTTCCACCTATACTTGTAACACTATATTTGTAACACTTTTTGTTTTATGAGTATAAATATTGTTTGCTTCTTTGTTTGTTTTTTACATTATTACAAGAAGACATGTTCCAGCATCTAATCTTAACTCTACTTAAGATATGAACGTCAATGATTGTGCAGGCCAAGGATTGAGTGAAATCACCCTCTATACATTGGCACCCTTGATCTTCGAACAAGGTCATGATGACACTTTATGATTCCACGCTGGCTGCTTGCACCTGTGGGGTGCATCATTCTATAACAAGACAAGATGTAGACTAGACCAGAGTTAGACACTAGTGCAGAGGTTTATTTACAAGTGATAATATAATAAGACATTAAAGTAAACAAATACAGGACAAGAACTAATCACAGATACTCAAATGTGAAACCTGAAACCTAATAGAGCTAATATTGTAAGTTCTAGCTAAATGGAAGCTAGTCTCTGGAATCTAAGTCAGTTAGCTAAGTTATGTTAATCAAAACAAGGTTGGATCTCTGACATATGCTTTTAGAAATGAGACAGTCTTGTACTTCAAATGCATACCTTCTTGTGTACATATTTACAAAGACTGCGTGCTTGTCATGGCAATAAATCTACACTGAATTGAGAGAGAGAGAGAGCGAGAGAGAGAGAGAGAGAGAGAGAGAGAGAGAGAGAGAGAGAGAGAGAGAGAGAGAGAGACTGAGACTATGAAAGAACCAACAAAGGTTATAGGTTAGATTTTCTAACTCCTTCCCTGCTGACTTTAATTTCAGCTACTGTGGCATTATACGATTAAGACATAAGATCAGCATTAGTTTTAGACCCTGTGGAGTTGGAAGAAATGTCAGGCAATATATGTATTTGGCAGAAACCGGGGAGCTTGTGGAACATAAATGAACATGTACTGAGGAGTACATGGAAGAAAGAAAGAGGTTATTAAAAGGAAAATGTTTGAGCCCAGGATCCAGAAAGAATGCAGTGGTAGATAAGATGCGAAAGGTGGGGAGATGAGGGCATCAAATGAAAGAGAGTGAGAGATTAGTAAAGAGAGCAGGTGAGACTCAGAGCAGGAGAGAATTCAGTGATAGGTCAAAGTATATAAAAGGTGTAAATTCACTTTATATTATGGAACTTGTTTTTGCTGCCAGTATTGCTGCTATACTTACAGTTACAGCCCATGTTATGTGTATCTATTATCCTGTGTATTTACTGTCCTGTGTATTTATTGTTTTGCACTCATCTCACACTGGTGTGTCTTTACACTTTATGTAGTCTTGTATACTGTTACGTATTGCACCATGGTCCTGAAGAAACGTCATTTCGTTCCAAAAAAACCCACTTGACTTGACTTGACTAAATTAAGAGTGACAACTTAAAGAATGTCATAGTGATAGCAACATACTGATGGTAGAAATGCAGGGTGTGGATGTGTGAGAGCAGCTAGTTTAATTGAAAAGAAACCCTGTTTGTCAAGTTGGAGATTATTAGCACCGGAACTCACTTGATCTAACTCTCAATAGGTTCAAGGTTTAAGGTTTACTGTCATTGTCAAGGACAATGAAGTTGTAGTTGCATCTCCAAGGCATACATACTGTATTTTTGTACACTGTGAAGAGTTTTGGCATGTTCTCTCCATGTTGGTGTGGGTTTTCTGTGGGTTCTCTGGTTTTTTTTCCCCCACCTCCAAAAACACGCATGTTGTTGTTTATGCTAAATTGCCCCAGGTGTGAATGGACTGGTGTGTAATTCCAAGGTGTATTCCCGACTCGCACCCAGTGCTCTTATTACTGATAGGACTAGATGCTAGTGCCTGGTTGTCATGGTGATGACCTCGGGAACAGTATTTTAAAGAGAGATGGTGAGCTTGAGTTTCTTCGAAGGGATTTGAGGTGAGGGGAGTCCATAAGGATATGACATGCTCTGCTATTTCAGAAAGTAGATAGAGGCTCATAGGAATTTGATCTAGTCAAAATTCTTTACTTGTTACCTGATAAATGTAAATGTGGCTCGACATATAATATATGTAATATATAATTTATCTGTCAATATAATTGACAGATAAATTGTATAAACACTTATTGCACTGGATGTTTGTGTGTAGGGTAAACACATGTATACATCATTTCAAAGTATTTTTTTTTATTATTATTATTTCCATTTATACACAGAGATGACAGTTTGCCTTATAACAATGCTCTTTTTAACAGGTACACGTACAGTATGCATTAAATGGCCAAAGGTTTGTGGACACCTGACCATCACATCTATGTCCTTGTTGAACATCCGATTCCAGATTTATTCCCCCTTTATTATAATAACCTCCATTCTTCAGGGAAGGCTTTCCACTAAATTTGAAGCGTGGCTGTGGGGATTTGCTCTTTCAGCTTCAAGATCATTAGTGCGGTCAAGCACTGGTGTTGAGAGAGGAGACCTGGGGCAGAGTTGGTGTTCCAGTTCATCCCTAATCTGTTCAGTGGGTTGAAGACAGGGTTCTGTGCAGGCCACTCGAGTTCTTCCACTCCAAACTTGGCACATCATGTCTTCATAGATCTCACTTTGTTTACAGGGTCATTGTTATGCTGAAACAGGTTTGGGCCTGTTAGTTCCAGTGAGGGGAAATTGTAATGCGACATAGAAAGACATTCTGTACAATTGTGTGCTTCAAACTGTGCCACAACAGTTTGGGGAAGGACCACATATGGGTCTGATTGTCAGGTGTCCACAAACATTTGGCCATATAGTGTAGGTGCAGTTTGTACATGTATAATTAGCAACATGGCAGTAAAATGGTAGTGTATGTGATGCCGCTACAAGTGTATCCAGTGTATTGTTGCTCTGATGGTCATACCAGACACATACACAGTACCGCTCAAAATTGCAGGAAATTAACTATAGAGGAAAGATGGTGGCATGGCAAAACTCACTGGAGTATTAGCAAAAACATACTTCTCTTTTGAAATCATACTGTTTTTCTCCTTTGCCTAGTGCTCCAAACAAACCTTAAAGCAACACACGCTTTCAAACACTTTCATTTATGAGGTGCACCTGGAAATTCAACGTCACTGACAGATGCACCCTCAAACCTGACTCCACTCTCCTTTGTGTGAAGCAAGCTTACTAGTGTAGCTCCCACATCACGTCTCTGCAAATGATCCATATACTTCCTATAAATGACTTTGTTCTATTCAATAAATCACCTGCTAATTTGGCATCTTGCTAAATTATCTAGTAGCAAGAGTCTTAAAAGGAGTGTTCACTGTTAATGCAATATTCATTCATGTTTAATTATGATTCTGTTTATTCAACATTATCAAAGCACACTGTAGTAGAAAATACCAGAGGACATTTATGAAGAACATGGTTAAGTACAATACAATAAACTAATGGGTCATAAATGTGTTTTAAGCTGATTAGTATTATAGATCTTTACTTCCAACAGACCCAAAATGTTGGTCAGCTTATAACATTTTTTAAATTAATAACACAGCTGTGCGGAAATGTTTTGCCATAGGACCTCCACTGTGTGCTTTGATTTCATCCTCTGATGCAATTTCCTTTTTTATTATGGATAGGTCCCCCTTTTTTTTGCGATCCATACCAGTTCAATCTTGTATTACCTCTCTCTTCAAAATCCAAATATGATCAATGTTTCAGACCAAGCATGTCTTAAAATGCTTGCAAGCACTTTTCTACCTCTTTCATAGTGAACAATAATTTAAACTGATTGAGTGGATAGATTTAATGCCACTTTTTAATACCTTTATTTAATTTAGAGTTTGTATTAAAAGCAAGTCGCTCTTGGTAACCTTTGGTAACAAATTATGTACTGTATGTGATCAATTAATTTTGAATAGAATATTATTCACTGCTGCAATTATGTTTCTTCCTCGTTTGGTATTACAAACCTGTTTAACCTTGTAAGGTTTTGCATTTTCGTGATCAGCATGCTGACACAGAGAACACATGAAGCAATACTTGAAGTCAAGTTCTTTATTCACATGACTGGTCAGAGTCTACATCTCCAAGCTTGTGTTTTAAAGACTAACACACCATTTATAGTCATCACAAATGTACATGCAAATGATGTGTTCAGCCAGGCGTTGAAAAAGCCTCTTCAATGTCTGGGATACTGCAGGACAGTTAGATTTCCAACCTATAGTATGTATAACATACATCTTTTATTATTTCATACTATACAGAATATGAGATCCAGTGAATCCCCAGTTATATGATGTTTACATAACAGTTATTCATAGATATCTTACATCAATACCCTTCAACACCCACTCCACACTCCACTCCCTCTGAGTTCTAATTCCATGTGATTTGGACTCATTTTCTCTGCCACTTTTATATTTATCGGTTTTCATCCACCCTTCATGTTGTCTGCATCACCTCTGTCTAGTTATTGCATAAAGTATGTATTCACATATTTCTGCATTTTGGTTCCCTTGTCCTGCATGCTTATGATTCCTTTTTATTTTCTTAAGTGTAATGTAATAAGAATAAGAATATGTATATGGTACTTTTCATTTTGAGTTCAAAGTCTCAAAGTGCTTTAAATACAAAAGTTTAAATACAACATAATGTCGGTTACTGGGTGGTGCAACAGAAAAGATTAAAAGAAGTTCAAATCCTGATGATGTTACAGTGATCCATGGAGCACAAAATTGGTCATGCTCTCTGGGTGGAAGGGATGACATTACTCTTTCTCTCTCTCTGTGACACTAGCCAATCATGTGAAACTGTGAGTTTGTGTATGTGGAAGAGGGCAGATAACGCTTTCCTCCAAGTGTGTTAAGCCGCCCTGTGACGCAGCATGAGCAGCAGTTTGAAAAGATGTGGTAGTTGCTTCATGTGTCTCGGATGAAGCATATGTTAGCCTTCACCCTTCTTGGCTGGTAGTGATCGTATGACAGCGGAGAGCTGGCTGGGGGTTGGGAATTTGCAGCTGACCAAGCAAGGCAAAAAAAATTGGATTAATGACATAAAACTCTAATGAATTAAATGGTAGTTTCTGAAATTTTTTTTGAAAAAGTCTAAAAATAGGCCAAGTTAAAGAAGCATGTTTTTAATTTGGAATGAAAAACAGCTGCTGAGCTAGCTATGGAACACTATTCTAGAGTTTAGAGGTGATGTAAGTAGATCGTCTTCCACCAGTTGAGCTGTGAATGATCCTCTGGACCAGCTTGCTTATAAACAACACAAATGCTATTTGCTATATTGCCAGGCTGAGACGATGGAGTAAACTAAATACTTGAAAATTATAGAATGGCTTTTTGTGAGATTATGCAGGAGTCTATTTCCTTGAAATTACTTCCCTGAAAGAAAATTAAAACCACATGAAAACATATGCAGGTGATATTTCATTTCAGAATAATACTAGAGAGACACTGACACTAGCAAAGATTCATCATCTGCAAGCTACTGCAGTCTTCTCATTCCCCAGTTATTACCTCGTAACAGATTCTACTAAATTTGCTTCAGCTCTCTTGCCATGCTGAACAGGCACAAGGTATGGTACATTAAGACTTTAACTGATGTATAGAAAAGAAGCTGTCAAATCTAAAAAGAGGTGAGAAAATCCCGTTGTTGTTTTTAAAAAAAAAAAAAAAAAAAAATTACAATACCACCGTTCTGCATATTTCACCAATGGAAACGGGATACAGCGTGGTACATCGAGATTATTTTGGTAGTAAAAGCAATTTTACATAAAGAGATATTTAAGGAATGAATCATTTTCAGGTGAGCCCTGAGCTGCTTGAGGCTGATAGAATGAGCTGATAGCTGTTATGGTGGCTGACACCAAAGGTTTGAAGAGGTAAGGTGTTGCTGATGGAGACTCTTGTTCACAATGGTATCTACAGAATCAAGGTGGATCTCAAGTGCTCCCTGCTGGCCAAAATATGTAGCAGTGTTGCCATTTTTACAAGTTACAGAAAATAGACTGACCTTGTTAACCTATGCATCTTTATTGACTTCTCTCTGTACTTTTAAATATTCTCTATCAGCAATGACTTTTTTTTTTCAACAGACCTGTTGCTAAGCAACAAAAGAACAAAATGTTTTACAAGTAAACATTGGAACACACGGGTAAATCTGCAAATAATCTCCTCTAATAAACATCAAAGCATGTTATCCTCTCCTAGATGAAGGCTTTATCAAATTCCGTGTTTCACATAATAATTTTGAATTTAAATGGTCCACTTATGTAGTGCTTTTATCCAAAGCGCTTTACACTGTGTCTCATTCACCCATTCACACACACACACCAATGGTAGCAGAGCTGCCATGCAAGGCACTAGCTTGCCATCGGGAGCAACTTAGGGTTCAGTGTCTTGCCCAATGACACTTCGGCACGTGGAGTCACATTGGCCAGGAATCAAACCACCAACCCTACAATTAATGGATTAGTGGACAACCCGCTCAACCACCTGAGCCACAGCCGCCCAATTTAAACATCAGTATTTAAACATGGCCAAATTTCCCTCCATAGCAATTTTAAAAGTCAAGCCAGTAGTTATGAATATATCTGCTTTGTACATACAGTAAGCTTTAATTACATTTAAAATCATTACTCAAACATCTGCAACATGTGATAAATTTCATTATGCTATATCTCTTGCATAAGTATTTACCCCCCTTGAATGTTACAGCCTGGAAGTGGAATGAATTCCTGTGATTATTATTATGTCATTTACAAGGAAAAACTAACAGCAGACATTTGTGGCTTGCAGAAGTATTTATGATGTTCAGGAGACCAGAATATCAGAATTATTGGATTGCCAGAGGATGCTGAGAAATGGAGTCCTGCAGTGCTAATACCTTTTTCTTCAGAGCAAAGCATTTTGAGTCGCCAGTATTAGTGGATCAGGCCCATTGATTACTGGCACCTAAGCCAGTAACAAGTGCACAGCCACGTCCCTTCATGGTAAGGTTTCACTATTACTACACAAGGGAGTGCATCTTCAGGTTGGCAGTCTCCTCTCAGCTCCAGTGGGGTGAAAAATTCAATTTCCCCAATCTCAGAGAGACAGTGAGAACACAGCACATAGAATTCGACATGGTTTGGCAGAGATGCAGGAAGCTGGTATGGCTTTTTTTCCCAGCACATTTTCCAATCACAGTGAATGGGACAAAACCGATTTTTGAGAAATGTATTGTTTATCCCTGTTTTTTATTAAATGAAAGAGTGAACATTACCAAGTAGCAACAGTAAAAGACAGAATTACCCAAAATTCCCCTTGTTAAAGGAATTCCATCCAAACAGGGCTGAAGCCCTATACTTGGTCGAGGCTCTTTATGTACGAATTACTGCATCAGAGCGGCGTGACATGGAGGCATGCAGCCTGTGGCACTGCTGAGGTGTTATGGAAGCCCAGGTTACTTTGATAGCGGCCTTCAGCTCGTCTGTATTGTTGGGTCTGGTATCTTTCATGGATTCTCTATGGGTTCAGGTCAGGCGAGTTGGTTAGCCAATCAAGCACAGTAATACCATGCTCAGCAAAGCAGTTACTAGTAGTTTTGGCACTGTGGACAGGTGCCAAGTCCTGCTGGAAAAGAAAATCAGCATCTCCATAAAGCTTGTCAGCAGATGGAAGCATGAAGTTCTCTAAAATCTCCTGGTAGACTCTGCATTGACTCTCGACTTGAGAAAACACAGTGGACCAACACCAGCAGATGACATGGCACCCCAAATCATCACTGACTGTGGAAACTTCACACTGGACTTCAAGCAACTTGAATTCTAGAGCAAAGATTCCTTCAAAATAATGAAATTAAATGTTTCTATATTTTAAAAAAATACCATAAAGAGCAGTAAATGAACAAAATCAATATTTGCATGAGCAAGTTTGCCTCACTCCTCCCGGGTAGGAGGTTTGGATTTGTTTGCATGTTCTCCCTGTGCTTCGGGGGTTTCCTCCAGGTACTCTGGTTTCCTTCCCCAGTCCAAAGACATGGCATCTCTAAATTGTCCATAGTGTGAGCATGTGTGTGATTGTGCCCTGCAATGAGTTGAAACCCTGTCCAGGGTGTCCCCTGCCTTGTACCCCGAGTCCCCTGGGATAGGCTCCAGGCTCCCCCATGACCCTGTGTAGGATAAGCGGTAGAGAAAATTGATGTGAGAATACAGAGCTTACTGAAGTAACAACTTGTGCTTGGGTGGTTTTAATATGCACTCTAGCTGGCTAGTACCCTTTTTTTTCTTTCCCTCTCCCCCTTCCTCCTTTTTTCTATTTGGCTTACTATATCTTTCTTAAGTAGGCTCTTAAGTAGGCTAGAGTGACAGTTTATAGCACTTATCCATCATTCATGCAGTATTTTCTTTGGATGGTGGATGCAGACTGGCACTCCGGGCTGAAAAATGTGTATGAAATGGTTTCATTATGGTCCCATACTCCTTTCCATGACTTTAGATATCCCACCTGTAGCCACAGAGACTTTCTCTCCTCTATTTTCAGCTGAATAAACAGGCTGCTTGGGAGGAGGTGTAAAACTATGAAAACATTAAATTAAAAAGTGGTTGTATGAGCGCTAAGTTAACATGGAAGGTTACATATGTATGGCTATGGCAGTTTCCTTCAGAGCCAGGAACTCCTTGCTGAGTACCAGTTGAACTGTCGAAGTACCAATTGATTTGTTGTCACCTTGTGATTGTGACCATAAACCTATGTGGGTAGCTTATAAAAGGTCCCCCACTATGTATGCTTATCCTATGGTTATTCTCTTCAATACAACAGTTGAAATGTGGGAATGTATTCTTCACATCCATGATCATAACCAGGGGAACCATAACGGGGGTGAACATTGGGAAGATTCTAAGGGCCCTGGTCAGACACCCAATAATTTCCAGTATGATTTTGGTATTTAAATGGTCTCTTTGCACAATAATCTATTAAGAAGCGTACTATAATGAATGCACACAGACTGTGCCAAGTGCATGTGTGTGTCCCCTTAAGACGTTTGCGGATTATTCAGAAATGCGGCACTTCACAGTTGTGAGTCATTACATGCATCGAGCTTCAAAAAGGATGGAAAAGCACCAAGCGACAATAAAACTAGTCCAGTGTTGTATATATTCAAGCTTTCCGAAGCCTTGCAACAGCTTTCTGTGAAAAATCGATCGAAATTTAATGTAATCATATAAATCTGCTTTAATTTTCCCGAGTGAGTTTGAGAGAAGTGTTGTAATGATGTCTGATTCATTTCAGTGAATTGGAGAATCTCGTTGATAAATCCACTCTGAATGACTCATTCACGAATAGAACTGATTTGATTCTCAAGTTCAACTCACTGATTCAATGATCCTGCCACTGTTTTAGCTCATTTCTTTCTGGAGCTGCTGGTGTGTGAAACTTATTATTCACTCAATTAATAATAATAATAATAATAATAATAATAATAATAATAATAAAGTTAATTGTTTTTGGTACTTGGGGAATAAGAAATTGCATGTCGGCAGCTTATAAAGACATCCAGACAGAGTTTCTATAGTGTCTGTGTATGAGAGAGAGAGTGAGTACAATGGTGTTAATTATTTGTACTGTGTATATAGTTATTTGTATATAGTTATAAATGCATAATTTCTGTTAATTTAATAATAAACTGTTCAAATTTAGTTCTTTATAGTCTCTTATTGAATATGCAATATGTTATGCTTATTGTTTGTTTTTACACGTGGCAATATGAAAAGGTAATTGGGGGTGGGGGCTTTGGGCCCGGAGTACAAATTAGCCAGGGGGGCCAGAAATCCTAACGGTGCCCCTGGTCATAACCATGTGTGTGTGTGAAGCCATTACATTTGATATATGCAGTGGACAGAATGGCAATTTTATTAAGAAGATATTAAGGCTTCATAGATATGTGTTAGGTATCTTGATCTTCTGTGTGGTGGTGGTCAACAATGAACAGTAAGCAACTGTGTATATTAGATATAATGACTCTGCTCTGATCATGCTCTGATCAGACTCACGCAACACAATCTGCGATCAATCAATGACCGAAGCTTAGTAGTACCTACTCAGCGTGGCTCAAAGTCCCTTTCAAGAACCTTCAAACTAACTGTCCCTCAGTGGTGGAATGAACTTCCAACCTCAATCCGGACCGCAGAATCTGTCATTATCTTCAAAAAACAGCTAAAGACCCACCTCTTCCGTGAACACCTAACCAACCCCTAAAAAAAAAAGAAAAGAAAAAACCTTACTCACTTACACCTCTACTCTGTGCACTTCGCTTCTTCTGGAACTCAGTTAATGGATCTTGTATGGTAGCACTACTTGTATTGTTCTCTGCTTCATATCGCTTTGCTTGTATTTCCTCATTTGTAAGTCACTTTGGATAAAAGCATCTGCTAAATGAATAAATGTAAATGTATCAGACACAAACCATTTTTTACTATTGTTCTGAGATGCACAGCAGCACAGAACACAGTTCTCACTCTTTTCTGCATAACTTTATCCAAGTTGGCTAGATACACTATATGGGCAAAAGTATGTGGACACCTGACCATTAAACCCATATGTGGTTCTTCCCCAAACTGTTTCCACCTAAGTTGGAAGCACACAACTGTATACGATGCCTTTGTATGCTGTAGCATTACAATTTATTTTTACTGGAACTAAGATGCACAAACATGCCCCTGTGCACAAATGCTCTTGTGGCTGAATGAGCACAAATCACAGCACCATTCCAAACATTATAACAGTAAAGGGGCGGATAAAATCTGGAATGAGATGTTTAAAAAGTACATATGGGTGTTATGATCAGGTGTCCACAAACTTTCATCTGAGAATGACTCTGAAGTTTTAGAAAAAAATCACTGAACAAATCAGTATTGGCTAATCAATAAGATTGATGAGTTTCATTCAGGTTCATTTGGTGGAGATATCTAGTGTTTCAGTATGTGCATTAGGGCTGAGCTTCAAGTTTGGTTCATCATTTCACTGGACTCAATTATCTTGAATCACTGAACAGAGTAAAGAACTGGAGTAATTGCAGACAAGAGCACCTAAAGGTAGTCTGCTGCCTCAAAAACTAGTGCGACAATCTACTGCCTTCTGCTTCTGTGCATCTGAAGAGGCCATGCTTCTGTTCCAGCAAATGGTAAAAACAGAATTAAGTTAAATACTAGAATTACCCTCATCCATGGTGCTACTTTGACGATGCAAATTTAACAATAACAAAATTAAGCGCATTGTCATGAAACAATGCATTAGAGCACTATACTCAGCATCTTTGAGTCCACCTCAACAATGAGAAAAGGAAAGAGGAGTAGCGTGATGTAGCAGGGACCATTTTTAGGTGACCCACGTAGTGTCATAGTCACAAGGTGATGATTTAACTATTGATACTCTTTAAGGAATACTCTGTTACTTCAGAAGGAAACCACCGTGGCGTTCTGGAAGCAAGGAAGTGAGAGATTAGTCAGAGATCAATAGAAGGTTAAATAGAACACATACTACTTCAGACATAATGAAGTAAAAACAGAGCTTTCAATTAGTCTTTCAAAGACTATGAGAACAAGAACACAAAACATTGAGAGCACTGATCTTTCAAACTTGATTCATGCTGCTTTTCACTTATACAGGAACATCAAATAGAGTTCCGGCTTCAGAAACGCAACCGACTTTTCCTCTTCCCCTGATCTATTTTCCTTTCCCAAACATGTAATGTAAGAGTGAAAAATTGGTACATGGATGGGGTGAATGGAGTGGTGATGAGCAAAGAATAGCATTCACTAGTCCAATCTGACTCATTATGGCACCATTGTGCCAGATGCAGCACCTGCTCATCCTCTTTCAAGAGGAAAAGAGAGGCAGGGAGGAGAAGGAAGGGGAGGATATGTCAGTGAGGCTGAAAAATCTGAAAATTTCATTTAGCCCTCTGGAGTAGAGATTCATTTCTCTTTTGCGTGAACACGGTTGGTGGGTTAGGTCAGCTGTGAAAAGGTGCACCTCTGGCTTTCGTCCACCTTCCTAAATTCCTGCAAACATGGATCATTCCGAATATATTTGTCCTGAGTTTTCACTCTCAGACACTTTTGGGTATGCAGCTCCCCACATAAACACACATGCCCAAACATACTAATGAAGCCATGCTAACTTTTCATTTACAATACTTCTCTGTTTATAATGGCACACTTCATCCTTGATAATAAACAGTAAGTAAGAGTAAGTTGTTTTTATACATACACACATTAAGACTTTGTTAACACATGGGACTTTTTTCAGTAGACATAGCTTACAGCTTAAAACTAAATTAGGATTCGGATTTATTAAGATTGAAAAGTTTGCTTCTCTACAGAGCCATGTAGAGTTGGATTTGATAGAAAAATATAATGTGTTCACTTTACCCATCATAGACTGACAGATAGACAGACAGACAGATAGATAGATAGATAGATAGATAGATAGATAGATAGATAGAACTTTATTGCCATTGCACAAGTGCATGTACAAGGCAATGATATACTTTTTAGCAACTAAGTAGACCATAAGTACATTAATATATGGTCCAGGGCAATGGAGAGGGATGGGACATGAGCAGTGACTAGTGACACCATGAGACAATATTTTCAAACTTCCATTCATTCATCTTCAATTAATGATTTATTCTGGTCAGGGTCATGGTGGATCAAGAGCCTATTTAGACTAAGAAACCCAGATAGACACAGGGAAAATATGTACAGTCAACACAGAGAGTAACCCAAGATCAGGTTCAAACCCTGTGCTAATACAAAAAAAAAAAAAACAGTAAAGTCAGTACTTTTATAGTCACTACTTGTTTTCAGTAATATGAATGCACTTTTAAATACAGCTAGCACTTCAATACACATGAAGTTTATTACTGACTGACTCTGGTGGCACAGACGAGTGAAAAATCTCTGAAATAAAGCACAAAGCTTTTGTGAGTCATGCTGCTCATTATGGAAGCTAACCAGTTGGAAAACTGGAAAAGACTTTTCTTTTCCATTTCTCTTTGCACAATGCCCAAACTTCAATTCTGTCACATGGCAGGATCATGGGGAAAAAATAATATTCATGTGCTATTCAACTGCAGAGGCAGGTCAGAAATAAACCTTTATATTATACTGTATTCTTTAGTAATAATATTTTCAAACGGAATTGGCACACAGCATATTTATGGTATTCTCCTCCTGGGCCCAGCTAACACAGTGTCAGCTTTTTTAGAGGTAAGCTGAAAAATAGCAAATGCTGAAAGTAGACAAGATTTTGACCGCAGAATTGTCTTGTTTTAAATATACCCTCACCAGCCACATTAATAGAAACACCTGCTCATTTATGCAATTGTCCAAATAGCCAATGGCATGTCATGTGGCAGCAGTGCAATGCAAAAAAAAAATAGTGCAGATACAGGTCAAGGGCTTCAGTTAATGTTCACATCAAACATCAGAATGAGGAAAAAAAAATGTGATCTCTGTGACTTTGACTGTGGCATGGTTGTTGGTGCCAGACAAGGCTGGTTTCAGAAATGGCTCATCTCCTGTGATTTTCATACACAAGAGTCTCTAGGGTTTACACAATATGGTGCAAAAAAAAAAACATCCAGTGTGAGGCAGTTCTGTGGGAAGAAATGCCTTGTTGATAAGAGAGGAGAACGGTAACCAAAATAGTCAGTCTTTACAACCATGGTGAGCAGAAAAGCATCTCAGAATGCACAATATGTTGAAACTTGAGGTGGATGGACCACAACAGCAGAACACCACAACAGGTTCCACTCTTGTCAGCCAAGAAATGTAACCTGATGCTATAGTGGACACAGGCTCGCTGAAACTAGACAGTTGCATATTGGTAAAAGGTCAGGCCAAGTCTAATCCTAAATGTAATTAGGCAATATGTAATAGCCTCAGCTAATTATAATAGTTTTGTCTGTATCAGCTGTGAAATTACACATTACATTAAATAAATCTGAAAATCTAATTAGTGTCAGACTAGTTCAGAGCAGCACACTTATGGTAGATAGGATCCCTGTGTAATCACTATGGAGGAAAAAAGTAATTGCATAAAATGCAATGAGTAATTCAATTGTTTGAATTAAAAAGTTCAATTAAATTGAAAAAGTACCAGATGGGCTGGTTTGAGTTTTTCATAAACTGCTGATCTCTTGGAATTTTCATACACAACAGTCTCTAGAGTTTACACAGTGTGGTGTGAAAAACTAAAAACATCCTGTGTGCGGAGGGTCTGCAGGCTGGAACACCTTGTTGATGAAAGAGATCAGAGGAGAATGACCAGACTGGTCTGAGTTGACAGGAAGTTTATAGTAACTCTATTAAGTACCGTTTACAACCGTAGTGAGCAGAAAAGCATCTCATCATGCACAAAACATCGAACCTTGAGGTGGATGGGCTACAACAGAAGAAGGCTACATGAGGTTTCATTCCTGTCAGCCAAGAACAAGAATCTGAGGCTTGTATGTAATAATAAACTGACTGCATTTAATAAAAACATAAACTGTCCAAAGGGGACATGGTCCTGCAATGTTATGTGCAACATTTTTATTCTCTCTCAGAACCAGTCATATTACTTCTGAGGATTTTTCAGAGGAACCTAGGAGGAAGAGAAAAAGACTAGGAGCGATTAGTACCACAAAGCTCGGAGCACACTCGCACTGCACATCCTTCCTCTGGACAGCATAAAGCTCAACAGACAAAGATGGCAATCTGCCTTTCTTCTCTTTTCCTCCAGTTCTCTCTATCTCTGTAATCTAAAGCAGTCCCTTCTCTCTGTTCAGACTTTTGTTTTCTTCTTCTTCTGCCCTCATTTTCTTTATCATGGAACATCCAAGGCAAAGCAGACTCATCATTAAAACTTGAAGGAGCACACTTGACCATGGCTGCCATCACTGTGCAGAAAGTCTCAATCACAGGGTCCTACTCCACAAGGCATGTCTAAAACTGCTGTCTTCAGCATGACATACTGACTTCACAATGTCACAAATGCTGCCTACTTCAGGCAACATTCTCAAGCTATCTGTCCCTGCAATGATGTGATACAAAAATAGCTGTAGACAATATATAGTCCATGGCTTAGAAGGATGCACCCATAATCTTTGAAACTTTAGACTGATCTTGGACTAAAATAATCTTGGAAATTGTCTGGGAAAAGAACAAATATATATACATAGATAATATAAATAATTCAGACATTTTGTACCATACAATATTTCTATATTTATTTCCACTGAGAGTGGTATATTTTGTCTGTTAAAAACTTTGTTAATGTTCTCAGTCAGAAAGTGAATCAGGTCAGCCAAGGCCAGTGCAAGTCAAACACAAATGCAGTGAGAAGCACAGATCATGAGCGGTCATTAAAAATAGCTGCATCCTAAACCCTGTGATCACTCTATAGGCTCCATAATAAAGACATACAGTAGATTAACAATAATTTTCTTCCTCTAAAAAAGCTTAAAGGAAACACCAAATGCCACTATGTAGCCAGCCTATTTGACTCTGTTTACACCTGGTTGTTTCATGGGTCCTGAGTTACAGAATTATATTCGAACATGGATTATTTACATACAAATGGGGGTGTAATTGCACCCAATACACATATAAAGATAAAGAGCTTACATTCCAATAAACAGAATCACTTCGGTCAGTCTCTTTCTCCATATTTGACCAAAACACCTCCCAAAACATGCTGCACATCCCAAAACATGCTCAAAACATGCTGACAGTGGACTAGTCAAAAATTAATGTCAGGAAGATGAGGATGTCAGTAGAAGCAGAACAAGAATTAGAAGTAGAACAAGGCTGTGATGATCAGGTGTCCACATACCTTTGGTCATATAGCGTATATATGAAGAGCTGTGCTATGTGTGTTGTGAATACCATGCATGAATAAGCATTTGGAACTGGAAAATATTTAACTGGGGTCCAAACCCAAAATCCATCCCCCAGCTACACCATTCTTGGCTGAGTGGATATTATCATAAATCTGAAGCTTCTGAGCAAAGTATTTTGGTGGCACACATTTGGTAATGTGCAGCTCTGAAGCCCATTATGACTTAATGGCAAAAGTGTCGTCTATTGAATAACTGTTGGCCAGCATTGCTAAAGAAACTAAAGAGTACAAGAATTGTCACGAGAAATAGTAGGCAGTGCGTAGATTTATTTATTAATTGGGTAGATTATATTACCCAAAGTGAACTACAGTTTAGCTGAGCAAGTAGATGAGGGACAAAAGCCTTGCTCAAGGACCCAACAGTGGCAGCTTGGAGGGATTAAACAGGGATTCAAATTTATAACCTTCCAGTCATTTATGCAGAGCCCTATACACGGAGCCACCACTGGTCTCAACCTAGCTATAGCAGGTTGGGTGTAGTTTAGCACGGGTCTACAACGGGAGGGAGGTGTTTGGGCATGAGCTAGAGGAGTTATTGATTAATGTGGCATACCCAAGCCCTGTTGTCCCATGTAGAGCAGAGCAGAGCAGAAAGCAGTGAGTGAGGTGGAAAACTGCAACATTATTTCTTTTGGACAAACTTTTATGATACTTATTGAATACCATGCACTTTTACACTTAGTCTACTTTGTTCTGTGAGAAGTGTATTGCTAACACTGTTACACTAATATAATTTCATTATGTAGGTAGGCAATTATTGACAGTATCCAATCAACTGCTATGCAGTCAACCTATACCCTGTCACTTAATAGAAAGAGACCACCACAGGACCACCACAAACCCGATATTATTTGTGTGCACTGTTTGTTGGCGCTAACATGATAGTTGTCTGGCACTGGTACGAGTACATTAGACACAACAGCAGAGCATAATAAGGTGGTTTAAAGAGGATTCATTCAAGGATGAAGAATGGATATGAAAAGCCCATGCAGCTTGCATCTGCTTTTTAACAAGCCATTTAAACTACAACAGTCTCATTTCACAGTCAATAAATCCATTCTTCTACCAAGAAACTAAACTTCAGTTGTGTAATAGCATTATTTTGGTCCTGTTTTAAAACCTAATGTAGAAGCCAGTTTTTAGAGAAGGAAAAAAGGTTAGGGGGATTTTGTGACTTTTAGCCTCAGTAACATTAGTAACAAAATGATTAGCCTGTTCTTTACAGAATACATGACTGGTTCAGTTGGTAATCTTTGTGGGAGGGGATCAAAACAATGGACAGCTCCTATCTGGCCATTAGTTTATCAAGCTTTTCTTTCCATTCTGTGGTACCATTTGATTGGTTGTGTTTACACTGGAAAGATAGTTGGAAATAGAGTATATTCACCACATCTTATATTAAAAATGTATTAGATCCGTAATACCGACATGGTGTATTCCTGTCTTGTGTTCCCAGGATTGGATGTAGATCCATCATAAGCCTGACCTGGATAATGCAGTTACTGAAGATGAATACATGAAACATGTATTATACAGTGTTTTCAATAAATATTCAGACACCGTCCTCATTTTGTTACCCCTGTACCATTGGCAAAACACTGACTAAAATACTGCATGCTTTTTCTTGTATTCGATACTAGTAAGCTATAGCTAGGTGTGGCACAGGGTGCAGGACCTCTTGTGAAGACTGATGGCATCATGAATTCGGCTAAGTATGAGAATATTTTAGCTCAAAAACTCTTTGCCAAGAGGTTAACACTAAAAAATAAAGCAACAAAGAGACATTCAGGCACTGACTATATTTATGGCATCACTTTCCTGCAGGCTAACAGGATCCTACAGCAGTCATGAAAGCTGACTAAAAAAGACTGACATCAAAGAGCTCAAACACCATGAAAGCTTAAAAAGGCAGGCTGCTGTTAATGGAGAAAAGTGCAGGGACAGGAAGATTACGGTCTTTCTGCTATTTATGAGTGCCTCTTGTTTTCACAAAAACCTATGAAAAGATTCAAGGATGGGGTTCAAGCACTCCCTGCTGGCCAAAGCATGCACTTTGTTGTGCTTGTGCATGTGAGACTAAACACAAACCGAGTCATCCTTTTAACCAGTATGTCTTTATTGGCTTGTGTTCGTACTTTATATCTTTAACTGCTAACAGAGAAATTTTTTGTAAACAAGTTTCCTGTGCATCACGGAAACAATGCACTTGTAGTTAGAACAGGATCAGATGGTTAGGAGCTGGTCCATTCCTTACAGTACCTTTCCTATTAGTTGTACTGTACTTACTGAATAATATTTTTAAGACATTATGTCATCTTTATATGGGCTATCTATATGACTACCATAGTAATGTTACTACTATAGTTTTTACTCGTATGGTAAATTGCATAGGACATCTTAAATTTAAGAGTGGTAATTCATGTACAGCAAAAAATAAATAAATAAATAAGAAAGTCTAACCTATAATTCATTCATGATGCTACAAAGATTATGACTAATGCTGCCCCTGTCATTTTTATTTATTTATTTATTTTTAAATCTTTTAGATGAATCTTCAGGCATTAGTATTTGCATAACATTTGGATCTGAAGAGATAATACATTAATGCAAGGTTGACAAACAAGGACTGTTTATTCAAGAGACCAAATCTGAGCAAACAGGAAGACTCTTGAAGCCCATTCCCCTTGAAACATTAGTTGCCTATTTCTGTGCCAACAGAAGGTTAAGATTACGGATTTAATCGATGTAATCCATTTATTATCTTGGCTTTCATCCAAAACCAGGGATCCAGAGAAGAACCCCTAAACCCATTTCACACCATACAGCCTGTCATTTATCATCAGGGAAAATATACAAGACATTTGACATTCTGTCTTCAGTGAAGGACTCAAGCCATCACGTCTAAAAATATTTTTTAACACATTTCTTCATTTCTATATAGAATGCTCACATTCTCACACACACTCTTAAATAGTGCCAAATGCACACAGTCAATTAAAAGAATAGTTTTGTTTTTGTTTTTTAAAAATAATAATAATAATAATAATAATAATAATATAAAAAGAGTGTCAAACATACACAACTTTCCACATACTGAAAATATAATCGATCAGCCAAGCCATGTCTGGTGTCTGAAATGTTTTACTGTTTCAGGGCTGAAAGTAATCCATCTCACCAAAAATAAAGTACTACATGCCTCACATCTTCTGTAATATTATTCTTAAATAAAAGCATTAGTAAAATAGCAGATATTCAACTTTAATATTTTCACATTTAAGTTTAAAGTAGAATTATATTATTATTATTCATATATTTTCTAGATTTCAGGTACAACTCTCCATTCAAATTTTGGGTGGTTAGTTGTATATTATATTAATATAATATTATATTATATTATATGAAAATGATGTACAATTACAAGCGTGGCAGTTGTAAGTCTGCATCAATGTCAGCTCTTGGTCTAGTCCAAGATAGACCAGGTTATATCAAGGTACACAGAGCAAAGTCTTGTTTCTTAATTACAGTTGTCTCTCTTGGCTTGAGTAACAGAATAGAACATAGGTGATGGAAATTCCTAACACTTTGGCACCATGCTAAAGAAAGTGCTCAACAGAATCGTCTATGATCCATACAATAAAATAAAATAAAAATACTGTACTCATTTCTACAAAAGCATATCAAAATGCACGTGCGTTCTCTAAAGTTGATGAAGGAATACTGAAGTTGCTCATACAAAAAAAAACAGATACACAACTTTCAAACTTGGACATGCTGTCCTCTTTTAGGAAAGTAGTACAAAAAAATACAAGTGCAAATGTCTCAGGGTTCTGTGCGTGTATGTGTGCGTGCGCACGCGCATACGCTTTTCTACATAGATCATTCAGATTTGCCTTCAACCTGCATTTGCTCCTCATCTTCTACCACTAAAATCTGTAGGTTGTGAATCTGCCCGTTGGTTTCCAAATGCAGCTCCTCCATTTCAACTTTCATCTCTTTCTCTATTTCTCCCACCACTATTCCACTTCCATCTTCCCCTCCTCCCTCCATCCTTCTCCTCTCTTCCTCTTCCTTGGCTGCTCCACCTGTCTCTGCTGCCATCTGCAGGTTGATCTCAATTGCTTGGCTCTCGTGATCCTGCAACAACACCGTGTTTGCCATTTCCACTGCACCTGCTGCTCCCAGTTCCACCGTACCCACTGATCCTAACGCACCAAGCTCCACAGTGCCCAGCTGTGCTGGCTCTTGCGCAGCCACTGTGCCCACCAATGTTAGGGTCTCTGCCTTGCCGTCATGCTGTGGCATGTGAGTAAAGAGAGTGACCGCACCAGGTGGCTGTGCCAGGCTGGGCAAGGTAATGGGTTGGCACACAGAGGAGAGGGTGATGGGAGAGATGAGTGTGTACTGGGGTGAGTGGAGTGTCAGTGGCTGGAGCACTGTGGCAGAGGCTGGCCGTTGTAGGCGAGGCCGTTTAGGAGCGCGCCTTGGTGGAGGAGGGGAGGACGAAGACGAGACCAACCAGCTCTGAGCTTGCTGCTTCTTCTGCTCCTCCAGCTGCTGTTCCAGACCTAACACACACACACACACACACACACACACACACACACACACACACACACACACACACACACACACACAAACAAACACAGACAGCTGTAATATCATTCCTCTTCAATATTCATCTTCAGTAAACATTTTATCCTGATCAGGGTCATGGTGGATCTGGAGCCTATCGCAAGGGCATAAGGTGCCTAAACGTTTCAACCAAAATGTTATTCATGTAAACATGGTTCTACAACAAAAATGGAGAACCACCATGGCCAAGTATTAGCCAAGTACTAAAAAGCAAAGCATCACCTTGTGATCGTGACCTCACATGTGTAGCCTATAAAACCTCAATATGTCACATTTGTCCTTTGGGCATTCTTGTCCCAGTGTCCCAGATGGCCTAGCAGTCCTCAACTTCATTGTAGAACCATGGTTACATACGTAAAATACCGTTCTACTTCCTTATGTTCTGCACCGCCAGGTTGGTTTCCTTCCAGAACTAGTGGAGAACACATACAAGGGTTCGTAACACTTCCTGATGCATCCCCTGGAGTGCTGACACCGATTTCTTTTTTCCAAAATGTTGATATTGCTCCCTCTTGAGGATGATAGTCACCTAAGTGTGATGTTGAGCTTTGTTGAGAGTAAAATACTGTTACTGCTCAATACTGATCAGAATAATCACTCATACTGTTAGCACTCATGATAAGAATCACTCAGTCTGTTAATACTCAAAGTCAAAGTTTATTTATAGTGCACTTTTAAAAACAAAAAGTTTTTACCAAAGTGCTGTTCAGCCTTGCTCGAGGGACGATCAAAAGTAACTGCTCAGTGGACCTAAGTGCTCGATGGAGCATGTAGCTGTATTAAATCAGAAAGATATCTTGCTGCTAGTCCATTTAACAATTTAAATAATAAAACTAAAATCTTAAAATCAATCCTAAAATGAACAGGAAGCCAGTGAAGGGAGGACAATATTGGTGTAATATGTTCTCGCTTGTACATTCCTGTTAACAGGCGTGCAGCAGCATTCTGTACCATCTGCAAATGTGTTAGGGAGGCTTGGCTAATATCTACATAAAGGCCATTGCAGTAGTCAAAGCAGGTCAAAATAAAAACATGCATAACCCTTTAAAAATCATTAAAAGACAGAAAAGACTTGACTTTGGATAATTGCCTCAACTGAAAAAAACTAGATTTAATTACTGAATTAATCTGTTTATCCAGTTTAAAGTCACTGTCCATAACAACACCCATGGGTTTATTTTACTGTAGGCTTCACATATAGTTTTATAGCACCCAAATCCAGATAAGGGGAGCCACGGACACCCCCAGGTCCAAATACCATGACTTCCGTTTTCCCTTCATTGAACTTTAAACATTTTAAGGCCATCCAGGCTTTAATGTCCTCAAGACAGCCCAACAATGGTGCTATGGAGTTAGAATCTTTCCTTTTCAAAGGCAGATAGAGCTGTGTATCATCTGCATAACAATGAAACAAGAATCCATATTTCCTAATAATTGACCTAGGGGAAGCATGTATAAGGTGAACAAGATAGGCCCAAGAATGGAGCATTCTTGGGGAGGATGAGAATCACTTACGAAGGATAAGAATCACTCAATCTATTGATATTTTACCCTGAGACTCTATTGAGGATAATAATGGATCAGGGTCTGATCTGTTCCTGGTTGAGGGTGACACTCGCTACAAAACCCACAGCATGTGATGACAGCAGTTAGTCTGTATTGTAGAATCTGGTGAAGGTGGATGGTGAAACTCCAATGTTTGCCAATGAAAAACACACCCAAGAGGTGGCCATCAAATGGTTGAATGGTTCTCCCCAAAGCACTCAAACTCCTGGTCAGTGACACATCTCACTGGACAAAGGGCTGGCCTGGGCACATTCTCATGCACAATTGTAGATAGTTTTCGAAGTTTATTAACATAATGCAGGATTAACATTGACATGTTTCCCCAACTTGCCAACTGAGAACTTAATTCACCTACTTGTCTGGCCATTATAATATCCAATAAAAATGTCTTTAAAATGCCTGTCTTAGGTGTAAGCCATTTTATATCCATGTCTTCTATGGGTTCACACAGCAAATTTCTCAAACTGCCTAGCACTAAGTTCAGGCCCCAATGTGGAGTTCCTTTGTGTGAAGATTCACACTACTTAGACATTTCCTTACTAGTTTGGCTGAAGACAATGCTGCCACATACACCTTCAGGGTAGATCCAAACAGAGATGTTACTAGCAGCCTCTGTAAAAGCTCTCAACATCATTAATGCAAAATAAGGGGCTTAGGCCCAGTGTTCTACACCACAGTGAGAAACCTTTATACATACTTGCACATAAGTGGCACATAGATGAAGCAGGTATGTGTCTAACTCCTTGCAAACATGCTAGTATGCTGGGGTTGCTCTCAGGGACCAGACCTATAACTCCAGGGTGTGAGGTCTGATGTCTCTGGGATACCAGTTCCGGTCTGATGCATAGTAAGCATGGGCCCATCAACAGCCTCAGTAATAAACAGAACCACCGTTTGCTTGGCCAAAATGGGGCTACCAACAATACCCCTATCTTAGATTTCACGAGTCATGTGTGAATTCAGCCCAGAACCCCTGTCTTTTTGCAATGTGCTCAGTAGACAACTGTTTGATGTTGCTGTTGATAATGCTTTAATCGCAAAGGGGTAAACCAACCCATCATCAACTGCATATTTTCAAACCCTGTGCAGACATTCACCAGCACTTCTGGTCAACTACAGCCAAATAATAAGCAATTCATGCCAAATGTTTTTCTGAAATGGTTAAGTCATGCATGTCAGAGAACAGATATATTCACCCCATCGCTCCATCTATTTTGTTGCGTTCTTATACTCCAGACATTGTACATGTTAGTAAAGGGCTCCATTCCATAAAGTTCAATTCAAATCACACAGTTTACCTTTTTTTAATTTCCAATTCCAATTGTTGTAGATTACAACAGCTATTTGTGTGGTACTGATACTCATTACTTTAACGTGAGTAACCAGAACAAACACAAACATTGTTTGTTCACGATCCCAGTGCCTCCCGTTATATTTTTAAGTGGACTGTGATGTAATGCAATTTGGTTCAACTTTGACAGTCCCTGCCCCCATGCTCTCTTGAGATTGCTGCAAGTTTGGCCATTATTTTCCTTAATAAATATGAATTGCACTGTTGAGTCAGTAATGCATACAGAACGAACTGAACAAAAGGAGGCTTAGATTATGCTTATGTTATGTAGACATGTCGTTAACATGTCACATCCGTGGCATTTTAACCCCAAATATAAGGGTTAAAAACAGGGAAAGTTTCCTCTGAGAAGGTCTCAGTCATTACTCACTGGTTAACGTTTTGAGGACCTGTTTCTGTCCCAGGTCAGTCATTTGCCGCCGAACAGCCAGGATTCGTTTGATGGAGTCCAGCAGGCCAAACACTTGAGTGAGGTTACTCAGAACTGCTACTTCTGTAAAACAGAAAAAAATCACACCACCCTTATACACAGTATCAAATATTCAATGACAAAGCTTGACCCAGGCTGCCGAGACAACCTTGATATAGTGCTGAGAATGATTACTCCAACTGGCTCACCAACATCTTGTAGGTTAGCCTGGTCAGAGCGAAGCTGTACCCCTCTCAGCATCTCCAGCAGCTCTGTGCGGATGTTACTGACCACTTCTCCCATGAGGCCAACGTCCGCTATGCCTTTCCAGAAGCTTAGTGTCTCCTCTGGTAGATACAGAATGCATCCAGGCAATCATAATACTTTATCATAAGATCTTTAAGAAATATTTTGTAAAAAAGCAAAACATTGTAGCCTGGATCTCACCTGATATCTCTACCCCTTCCTTTTTCTTTGAAGCCTCTACATTAGCATTACACCAGTCCAAAGAGCTTGTCGCGTCCTCTGGCTTCTCTTCTATCACAACAACTTCTGCGCCATTACCCACAGCAACCTGCCCTGGAAAACAAGGAGACAGACAAAGAAAATATATATATATTTTTTTAGATTAAAGAATTAGTTATTTGCAACTTTCTATAAAGTATGGAACGTTTAACAGTCTGAACTAGAGATTGTGATGTGCAATTGCATGTAAATGTCTCACCCTGGGAGGATGAAGGAGTATTGAGTACACTGCTGTCAGGAGGGAAGCGTGTGTTGTTGATCAGGAGGTCGAATTTGGTACTGCGGCAGGTGTTGGTACATAGCGTGCTATGCTGATAGAAATCTAACTGACCCGAGTCCATCATTTTCCTAGACAGCAAGAGAGAGAGAGAGAGAGAGAGAGAGAGAGAGAGAGAGAGAACAACTCATGTCATTCAATATGCACAAAATTATAAAACTGTTTAGGATATGAATTTTCTATTGGTTTACAGAACTGAGTTGTGCAAATCAACAAATCAAAGTTCTCCAAGATAAAGATAAAGCACCTATAGTTACCAGGAGCAAATGTGCGTCCGTTCCCCTTCAGTGAATGCTGCTTTATTTGACAAAGCAAAAAAAGAATCCTTTTCTGGTTTGATTCTTTACCAAAATATCTTCCTAACTACATGCTCCAGAATATGTCTTATATTAGATTTTGATTTGATTAATGTTCAAGTGCAATGTGTGATGTTTGACTGAACCGGTCAGCCAGATTGTATAGCAAAACATTTGTAAATGTTTATATTGAAAATAGTTTTGGGGCATTTTTTTTAGCAACATACACCAATATAATATTTACATACTGTAAACACTTTACTCAAACAGAGCACAAGTGTTAATGTGCTAAAGGTATAATTAGCACCGGAGTTCCAGGAGTGAAACCCGATTCGGTCTTCTGCTGCTCAAGCCCATCAGACTTCAGCTTTGATGTGTTGTGCATACTGAGATGCTTTTCTGCTCAACATGGTTGTAAAGAGTGGTTATTTGAGTTACCATAGGCTATCTGTCTGCTCGGAGCAGTCTATTCTCATCTGAGTTCTTTCATCAACAAGGCATTTCCGCCCACGGATCTGCCACTCACTTGATGTTTTTTTTTGTTTTTTTCCACCATGCTGTGTAAATTCTAAACACTCTTGCGCATTTAAATCCCAGGAGATGTGACACCAACAACCATGCCACAGTCAAGATCATTGAGATCACATTTTTTTTGATGTGAACATTAACTGAAGCTCTTGACCTGTATCTGCATGATTTTATGCACTGTATTGCTGCCACATGACTGGCTGATTGGATAACTGCATGAATGAGAAGGTGCTCCTATTAAAGTATAAGGGTGCATTTTAATTAAAGTTAAATATATGAAAGGTAATTTATGGACATCGATAAATTATCCAGATATAGCTCATTAGGTCAGAATAATTTATTTTAAAAACCTCGTTCTCTATACCTGAGCATGACACCCCCCATTCTGATGGCCCGTTTCCAGTCCTTAAGAGTAGCTTTGCCAGACATATGGACAAACTGCTTAGGGCTGATTAACTCGTCCTCATACTGGAGAGAGAGAGAGAGAGAGAGAGAGAGAGAGAATTGTAAAGCCATAGCGCAATACAGTTTCCAAGCACTGTCGCTTAAAGAGATTACATTTTAAAATTGCATGGTTTTTTTCACATAACAGAGCTGACAGGAGCTTGAGTCAGTGTGACAAAGTGTTGTTTAAGGAAAAGGGATTTGGTTTCTGAATGCAGCTGGGAAAGTAACAGCTTGTTTAATAAGACTCTCAAGCAAGGACATTTCTTATTAGTTGCTAATGAAGCATTCCACATATATACATGTACAGTGCCCTCCACTAATATTGGCACCCTTGGTAAATATGAGCAAATAAGGCTGTGAAAAAGTGTCTTTATTGTTTAACATTTTGATATTTTGCTCAAAAGAATTCACAAAAATACTCTGCTCTCATGGATATCAAACAATTGCAAGCACAACAGGTTTATCAAAGTATATATATTTGTTAAATGTAGGTGTGCAACTATTATTGGCACCCCTATGAATTCATGAGAAAAATATATCTGAAGTATATTCCCATTGATATTTTACATTTTTTAGCACACCTGGGTGACTAGGAGCAGGAAATTGTTCAACCATGACTTCTTGTTTCACAGCAGTATATATATGAGGAAACACATGGGCCAAATTCCCTTAGTCATTCATAACAATAGGTAAGACCAAGGAATATAGCTGTGATATGCGGCAAAAGGTTGTTGAGCTTCACAAAATGGGAAGTGGCTACAAGAAAATAGCACAAGCATTGAAAATGTCCATTTCCACCATCAGGGCAATAATTAATACATTCCAGTCAACTGGAAATGTTATAAATCAATGTGGAATTTTACGTGTGTCTATACTGTCTCAACACACTGTGAAGAGGATGGTTCGAATGGCCAAAAATCTCCAAGGATCACAGCTGGAGAATTGCAGAAGTGAGTTGCGTCTTTGGGTCAGAAAGTCTCCAAAACTACACTCCAAAGTCACCTACATCACCACAAGTTGTTAGGAAGGGTTTCAAGAAAAAAGCCTCTACTCACATCCAAAAACAAACTCAAGCATCTTCAGTTTGTCAGACACTACTGGAACTTCAAATGGGATCGGGTTCTATGGTCAGATGAAACCAAAATAGAGCTTTTTGGCAATAAACACCAGAGGTGGTTTTGGCACACACAGAGAGGTAGCCATATGGAAAAGAACCTCATCCCCCACGGTTAAATATGGTGGTGGCCCTTTAATGTTTTGGGGCTGTTTTGCTGCTAGAGGATCTGGACATTTTGTTAGGATACATGGCATCATAGGCTCTATGAAATATCAACAGATATTAAATGAAAACCTGACTGCCTCTGCCAGAAAGCTTAAAATGGGCCGTGGTTGGATCTTCCAGCAGGACAATGTTCCAAAACGTACATCAAATTCAACACAAAAATGGTTTACTGACCACAAAATCAAGGTCCTGCCATGGCCATACCAGTCCCCTGACTTGAAACCCACAGAAAACCTGTAGGGTGAACTGAAGAGGAGAGTCCACCAGCTTGGACCTTGAAATTTGGAGGATCTGGAGAGATTCTGTATGGAGGAATGGTCTCAGATCCCTTTCCATGTATTCTCCAACCTCATCAGGCATTATAGGAGAAGTCTCAGAGCTGTTATCTTGGCAATGATAAGCACAAAGTATTGACTAAAAGGATGCCAATAATTGTTGCACACCTATACTTAAAGATTTTTTTTTATATAAACCTGTGATTTGTTTGCAATTGTTTGAAATCCATGAGAGCAGAGCATTTTTGTGATTTTTTAACAAAAGATCAAAAGGTTAAACAATAAAGACAATTTTTCACAGACTCCCATGCTCAGATTTACCATGGGTGTCAATATTAGTGGAGGGCACTGTATAAATGACTGATAACTGACATATAAAAAAGTTGATTAAGGCCACTCACCTTGACACATTTGACATTAATTCCTGGGCAAACAAATTTCTTGAACAGAAGAACAGCTTTGCTCTCGCCACATGTAATGGGGTATCCCAGCTCAACATCCTCTCCTGCTGTCAAAATTTCATCTCAAAAAGCAAAAGCAAGCATAACCACTATTACTGATCTGTGCATGACATCCATGTTGAAAAATCTTGGGTGAAACCAAAATGAAAACACTTTTTTGTAGAGGTCGACCGATTGATCGGTTTTGCTGATTAATTGGCACCGATAACAGTTTGCTGGAACTATCGTTCACCCACAAAAATACACTCCGATAGGTTGCATCTGTTGCAGGAGCGGCTGAAAAGGGTCTGCTGTCGTTATGGAGTATGAGAGCGACCTCTAGAGGCGAAATAAAAACTATCAATTTTGACCAATTTTGTTGCGCTATTTGAAGTGTTTTTTGATTCATTTTAGATATCTCTATTTTTATTTGTTATTTGGAGTGTTACTTTTCAGTTCAGTTTGGATGTATATCTTTTATTTACTTTAACATTTATTAGTTAATATAAGTTTTATTTTTGTATTGCTGCATAAATTGTAAAAATTGTAAAGATAGTATGGTGTTCAATGCAAATCTGAATCGAAAAACTAAGTAAATGAACATTTGGTGTGCACATTGTAATTATCTTTTTATATCACATATTAAACACAACGCAGTACAGAAGACCAGAGTCTAGGTATAGTAGGGTTGTCAAACGTACTGGTACTTTGGTACCAAGTTGGTACTAAAAAGAAAAAAGTTGACGATTTCACAAGTACCGGTAGTACTGGGTCAACCCGGTACTGACGTGCTGTTTGACAGGTAGTTCGTTGGGAACTTTTCATAGGTGCACCGTGCAACAAGAAGAGCCAAAGCAGCAGCAGCTCCCACGGTTACCATGGCTGCATCCAAAACCGCATACTTACCTACTATATAGTAGGCGAAATACATGTATTTATCTTGGACGCTCGTTTTCCGCTTTTGGTGCTATTACCGCTAAGTGTGTAAAAGCCACGCCCCTAAAAATTTATGTGCCACTACATTAACCGTGATTTCAGTAAGAGCGGCTGTTTACCTGCAGTATTTATTCAAGCAGTTCAAGCAGGTGAGTTCAAAATTATGGTAGCGGCTGCATTATGAATGTTGTAGCATAGTTTAATTCCAGTGTATTATTGCAAGAATTACATCCTCATTTTTGCTTACTTCAGGTTAGCATACACGCGTTTAAAGCTAATACGGTCAGGAGTCCTTATTAACCATTTAATGCTTTAACTTTTATTGGGGTAAAAGAAATGGGAGGACATGATGGGGTTTACTAATTTTACACACTAGAGGCTTTTTGATGACCTATATGAAATTTACGTATTAGAAAATAATAGAGGTGTTGCTAGCACTGTTTATGTCTTTAATATCAGTCAGTCAGAAAAACATTTCTACTCTTGTCTGGATAACTCCTAGTAGCTTTAATAATGATATACTTGTATACAAGTATACAGAATGGCATTTTTTTTTAAAAATACATTTTATGTTGATATTCAACTTTGTTAATAAAACAGTATGTTGTTTAATTAGCATGTTTTTGTTTTTTGCTATGGTACCAAAATTGGTACCAACTACCGTGGAATATTTACTGGTATTGGTACCGACTACTCAAATTCTGGTACCGTGACAACCCTAATGTATAGTGTATGTTTATGGCTTTCAAGCTTTTAGCTACCATATAGTGTGAAAGATAAGAATTGTTTTAGCTATGACTAGTAATTTCTTTTATGACAAAAATTATTTGGAAATTGTGGACCTTTGATATTTCATGTATTTCCCTTTTCAGACATATTTACGCTTTAGGCTGAAAGAAGAAGGTGCCCATTTTTGGACATTTTCAGCTGAAAATTTTTAGCATCCGAAACCTGAAAGGCGGAATGTGAATTTTGAAATCATACGAAAGCTAGTTAATAGGTTACTATATCATTTAGTTGTAATTTACTATGTGGGATAGCATAGTACATATGAACTACCTGCTGTAACTGTCTCTCCTCCATTATCTTCAGTCCTGTAGACACACACAGACACCCACATACACTTAAATCAAGGCCTTTGTTGAATTACTTAGCTACATTAGCCTTGTAACAAAACTAAAGAAGCAAATGTCACACAGCATCCATGCGTTTGATAATTCCTCTATATAATACATACAAAATCTTACTGATGTATACTTCTGCGAACATGTGCAGATGTGTGGACTAGGGAGCAGTCTCCAAGAAAATAAAAAAACAAACCACTAGCCATTCCTCTAGCCGTGGGTCAATGTCAAGGCTGCATTTATCAGCCATTACATCACGTACACCTGAAGGATTTTCTAAATGCAGCTCGCGTTTTGGAGAACTCCAAGCAATGAACTGGTGTATTCCTCCAGAACGTACAATCCTTGATGCGCCGTTTGGCTTTTGAAAAACATTTTGAAACTGGTGGAAACACTGGCATAGGTACATGGCCTTTTACCTGCTGTATTAGCATTAACATGTACAGTGGTGCTTGAAAGTTTGTGAACCCTTTAGAATTTTCTATATTTCTGCATAAATATGACCTAAAACATCATCAGATTTTCACACAACTCCTAAAATATTGCGATCCAATATTGCATAACTGTGAGTGGCAAAAGTGTGTGAACCGTTGCTTTCAGTATCTGATGTGACCCCCTAGTACAGTAATAACTGCAACTAAGCATTTCCAGTAATTGTTGATCATTCCTGCACATCGGCTTGGAGGAATTTTAGCCCATTCCTCAGTACAGAACAGCTTCAACTCTACGATGAGTTGGGTTTCCTCAAATGAGTTTTGATTCTGATTTTTTTTTTCTGATTCTGAACTGCTTGCTTCCGGTCCTTCCACAACATTTCTATTGGATTGAGGTCAGGACTTTGACTTGGCCATTCCAAAATATCAACTTTACTCTTCTTTAACCATTCTTTGGTAGAATGACTTGTGTGCTTAGGGTCATTGTCTTGCTGCAGGACCCACTTCCTCTTGAGATTCAGTTCATGAACAGATGTCCTGATGTTTTCCTTTAGAGTTTGCTGGTATAATTCAGAATTCATTGTTCTATCAATGATGGTAAGCTGTCCAGGCACAGATGCAGCAAAACAAGCCAAAACCTTAAGACTACCACCACCATGTTTCAAAGATGGGATAAGGTTCATATGCTAGAATTCAGTGTTTTCATTTCTCCACACATGACACTTCTCATTTAACCCAAAAGGTTCTATCTTGGTCTCATCAATCCACAAAACATTTTCCATTAGCCTTCTGGCTTGTCCATGTGATATTTAACAAATGGAGAAAAGCAGAAATGTTCTTTTTGGAGGGTAGTGGCTTTCTCCTTGCAACCCTGCCATGCACACCATTGGTCTTTAGTGTTCTCTTGATGATGGACTCGTGAATATTAACATTAGCCAATGTGAGAGAGGCCTTTAGAAGTTATCCTGGGTTCCTTTGTGACCTCATGGACTGTTACACATATTGCTTTTGGAGTGATCTTTGTTGGTCAACCACTCTTGGGGAGGGTAACAATGGTCTTGAATTTCCTCGATTTGTATACATCTGTCTGACTGTGGATTGGTGGAGTCCAAACTCTTTAGAGATGGTTTTTTAACCTTTCCAGCCTGCTAAGCATCAACAGCTCTATTTCTGAGGTCCTCAATGTGTTTTCAATCAATGGGATAACAATAAATAAATGACCAAGTATAATATTTTTGTCTCATTTGTTTAATTGGGTTCTCGCTGTCTATGTTTAGGACTTACGTGAAAATCAGATGATGTTTTAGGTCAAATTTATGCAGATATATAAAAACATTTTAAAGGGCTCACAAACTTTCAAGCACCACTGCAAGTAGTGCACATTATTATCATAAAACTGAATATATTTATATTACATTACACTTAAATCTGCATCACTGGAACCCACTGGGAGCAGGCAGGACTGGTCAAATTTTCTGTGGGAGCGGACGGGTTTAGTCAGAATTCCTTTTGGACTGAGTGGGAGGGGGGAGTTAAAAAACCAGTCCCGTTCACAAGTCTAGTGTACACTAATAAAATATTTACAACTTCCCCGTAAAAAAAAAATAATAATACAGTAGAAAACGGAACAACGTCATAATATCTGATTTTTTAGTGCCAAAAAATTTCCATTAGCTAACATATTCCTAGTGACTCAAAAGTGCTGCACATGTTACACTGCCTAAACCAGTAAACCTCAAAGTGCTGCTAGTCTACCTAGGCCTCCATGATTGTTTTATGGAGTCTTTGTACACTAGTACTCTCCTACTTCAGCTGCATCCTTAACATTGATAGACCTACTTGAGATGAGAGAATGGATAAGAGAAGCAAAGTAATAGATGTGATTAAAAAATGACTTATATACATTGTATTTAAGGTATAAACTACAGTAATATTATGCTGGAGAGCTTTGTTTTGCCTTCTGTTTTTAAATGAACACCTCAACTAACACCAATTGGCCAATCTCCAAAAGAGAAGACACTTAGTGTGTACCAAAAGAGATATTGTCGGATATTGTTTCCTCCTTGTACCATCTTAGGCAGCTTTTCCTTGCCACTCTTAACTTTAACTAGCTCATTTGGGCCATATTTTTGTCCCAGTTTGACTGAATTGAACACTAGTGCATTTGGAATATATTTATGTGAGGTTGCTCTTCACATATCTATCCACACAGGTAATTTGAATAGATGTTCTTGAGCAGGTGACCCACCCAGATGTGACGGGCTGCAGCTGAAGAATGACTTGTGTCTTGTTTGAATCACCTGCTGCAACCTCCTCTTCGTCAGTGGCCTTCATCACCACTACGTCTCCCATGGACACGGTCACCTCTGTCTCCGCCATGTCCTTCCTCTGGGCCACACTGGTGAAGAAGACAAGAGAGCCATTGGAAATCTTTCAAACATTACAAAAAAGCTTTCGGTTTTAGGGTCCATTACTTTTAATTTGCGAGAGTAAAACAACACTGAGCACATGTCTGTTACAAAGTGAACTGTAGTACATCTCCTTCGTTGCTGCGGACTGCCAAAACTGACTTCGAAATAACCAAATATTTTTGGAGCGTGAGACTACAGATGCCCGCATGGTGGTGTCCCACGGTTTGATCCTGAGCTTGGGTGTGGAGTTTTGCATGTTCTCCACATGTTTGAAAGGGGTTTCCTCTGGGTTCTCCGGTTTCTTCCCACCTCCCAAGAACATTCTGGTAAGTGGATTGTCTTTAATAAAAATTTCCCGTAACTGTGAATGAGCATGCCCTGCTGAAAAAGAAACCATCCCAGAAGTTCTAATGGTTTCTACTACAAATACTATTTCACCATTTTAATCAGCTAACCATTAAAACCATTACCCATCCTTAATGGTATCCACTTGACATAACATGCCCCCAAGGCAACAAATGACCAGTAGAGACTCACAGGCACCATTACAGTTTCCATTAAAACCAATACAATTGCTATTATACCCATTAAAAGCATTACAAATTCCATGAGGGGTTCTATTGTTTGTTTGTTTTTGAGCAGGGTGTGAAGGTGTCCGGAGATGGACTGGAGTCTAAACCTGGGTGTATTATAATACTTGCAACAACAAAAAGTACTAGCTACTATATGACCTTTAAAAAAATAACAATTATATAAAATAATGACTGGATTACTGTTTATCAACGTCACTTTAATTCAAATGTCAAAAGACTGTTAACCCCTATTTGTGCACGTTTTTTTTTTTTATTTGCTGTATCTACAACTCTTGGATTTGTGTTTAATACAAGTATACTGAAATTTCTGTGCGTTGGTGATGTGATTGAGATCTTTTTTTCACCGTGCTTGGGCCGTCACTTAGCTACCAATGCTAGCTAGTTGTTCAGTTCGTTAGCAAGATTAAGCTTGTTAGTTAGCCAACTGTCGTGTTAATGTGCCTTTACGACTGCCTTGCTATTCTATGTTAGCATGCTAAGCTAAAATGCGTCTTTCGGAGCTTGAACGAGGGTTTAAAAACAACAGAAGAAGAAGCCTGCGTTGGCCGACTGTGGGAATGAACCCGACTTAACGTCAGAACACGCATTTACGTTGCGTGTCGCCGCTTGTTTCTGAACGCGTACGTTACGTTCGGCTTTTTTTTGTACGCCTCGAAATGACGTGTCCCCGTGCGGCGGCACGCACACTCCGCAAGCACGGCCACGCAGCTCCGCCATGCCGGGGGGCTGCAGAGCCGAGGCCGGGGCGACCATAAACTCCACACAACACCCCGTTTCACAACCACTGTAACGTTATGTGGTTTTAATATAATGAAGCCTGTCCTTTTGTCCGCCTTACCGTTCACATCGACGTCGGACGCATCCTTTTTTTTTTTGCCCCCCCAGAAAGCCTTGTGAGCATGCGCAGTTATGTCAGGTTCAGACTTCCTGGTAGAAGCTGAGGCTCTGTCTACGATCTACAAACCTTTGACAGGTTTTCAGGGACATTATAAAGTGTCCTAACTCGAAGCAAACGGTTTATGTGTGTGTGTGTGTGGGTGTGTGTGTATTTTATATATATATATATATATATATATATATATATATATATATATATATATATATATATATATATATATATATATATATATAGACTACAACAAATAGAAAATGAGAATATACAGTATAATATATAAAATAATAATACAAGTAAAAGAAAAAAAGAAAAAACACTATGAGATCATCATACAAATATCGTAAAAGCTTCACATAGAGACTTAGTACGTTTTGCCTTACTATTTTTCAATCCAAGTAGTAACTCGATATAATTTTTCATATCTATCTGAAATAACAAAAAGATGGGTTTTCCTTTAGCCCATTTCTGTTTATGTATATGGTATTTCCACATTTAAAAAAACAACAAAGATTAACAATAAAGGCCACATTTGGTGGTAATCTTTGTCTATTATTTAATACAAAAAAATACTTTTTTCCAGAAAAGTAAACTTTCATGCCTAAGCACTTACAAATAAATTTTCCAAATCTATACAAAACATTTTACTCTAAATGCATTAAAAAAAAAAATAAGTGAACAACATTTTCTTTCTCGGTCCCACAGAAATCACATTTAACATCTACAGCAGTATAAAGCCTAAGGAAAAAGTGTTTTAACGGGGTACACCAGATGAAATATTTTAAAATGTACTTCTCTCAATGTTGGACATTATTATTATTTTTATTAATAATTAATAAATGAAGATGAAAAACTGTCACATAAGAATTGCAAAGAAATGACAACAACAACAACAACAATATGTAAACAGAAAACACACCTTACAACAGATTATGTTGGACACTTCATGCACTCAACGGTCACAGTTTTGCTTAAGTAGCAGAAGAGGGGCGTGGCTACCAGCGCTGACGCTGACTCAGATTCGCTCAGAATCATAAAGGATCATGTTGGCCATAAAAGGTAACAGTGACATACATAATAAAATGAAAAATTCATTTTCATTGTCTCTGGATATTCTGCTAAAGCTAGCGGCGTCGCATTACATGTTTGAGGACATTTGCCATCGACTGGAAAATGGCTTATAATTTCGGTTAGTAAAAAACTGTTTGTGTCCCATTTGAGACAATATTACCCTACTGAAATTCATACACTAGGTGGTAAAGTACATAGTGTAAGTGCATAGTGTATAGTACATCATTTGGGAGACTGCTATGATTTGCCACGGTTGGAGTGTAAGAACTTGAGTGTCCTGAACAGAGCCCTGACCTCAACCCCACTGAACACCTTTAGGATGAACTGAAACCCCAACTGCACCCCAGATCTCATCATCTAACATCAGTGTCTGATCTCACAAATCCCCACAGCCATGATCCAAAATCTAGTGGAAAGCCTTCCCAGAAGAGTGGAGCTTATTATAACAGCAAAGGGGGAATATATCTTGAATGGGATGTTCAGCAAGGACATATGGATGTGATGGGCTGGTGTCCACAAACTTTTGGTTAATAAGTGTGTGTGTGTGTGTGTGTGTATACACACATGCTTTCTACCCTTTATTTAACATTTGGGTTACATCATATTTACCTAATAGTGAATAGTGATGTGTCCTTCATGAATGAGTCTTTAATATGACTCGAGGAACAACGAGAGAGAGAGAGAGAGAGAGAGTTTAATTATATTCTGTTGAAATGAACGAAATGACTTTAAAAAAAGATTCGTTCATTTTGCTTAAACACTTGTTTAAGTCTACCGTTACTCAGGCCCTGTTTACATTAGTGTGTTTTCATTTTAAAACGGCGTTGTAAAATGAAAACGACCCTCTACCACACTGGTGTTTCCGCGGTGTTTCAGAAATGATCTCCGTCCACACTACATGACCGAATACGAATGTCACGTGACCATTCATGCACACTGGGCATGCGCATAGAAGAGTTGGTTGCTAGTCCAAACCAGCGTTCCATGTAGGGCTTACGCCGCTTGAAATGAGATTTGTTGCCGATTTCCTCTAATCATAGCTTGCCTTTTGCTCATGCAGGCAGCTGCAGTATTATAAAATACAGAATATAACTGCACAATGGCTACTAAGAATGACAACAAAGCCAGTATTGCCAGCTTGCAGTTCAGTCTCCGTGTTGTTGTGTATACGATCACGGTAGCGTAACGGTCATATGGTAGGGGCTTGACGAATCAGGGAAGGATACGCAATAATCCAGAAGACCCAATCAGGGCACGAATGTGGGCAAAGCCACGCCTTCGTTTTCAAAAGTCCTCGTTTTAGAAGATCGAAAACGACGTGGTGCACCCATTCAAAAAAATAATAATAATTAAATAATTAAAATAAAATTATATATAATATATATAATATATAAAATTATATATAATAAATAAATAAATAAAATTTGTGCCACCCTTCACAAACACTAATGCTAGACAGCGTTGGCTACATAAGGGTAAAGTTGATGGTCCAGAAGCATCTTCTGTCCATATTCTTTTGCATTACACAAGCATCGTCACACGTTATTCATTAGGATCAAACACACGCATACGTTACGCAGACTAATGTTGACGTGCTGCTGACTATAATTTTTCTTATTATTATTATGCGTGTGTGTGTGTGTCTTATTATTTCTGTCTGTGCTATTATTTCAGACATCAGATATTTATGATATATATTAAATGTCTTATACACATTTTAGCATTTTAGAAATGTTTGAAGGATTTTTACACGGCACCACGGCTGGGAAACACTGGTGTAGATGACAGGCAAAAACGTAGCAAAAGTTACGCGTTGCGCTGGTGTAAATTGAGTCTCACAATACTCAACGTAAGTATGTTTATATAACAAAGCTGATAGAGCTATCTGTTGTACAGTAAAAATTGGGGCGCCGAAACAAACGGTTATCAACAACCCCGGTTTTCAAAAATTATGCATCCGAAATCTCTTGATAGCGATTCCGCAATAAGGACAGAAATACCCTGCCCTTACTGTGTCAATCACGACAGATGCCCTTTTTAACTCGCTAGTTTCTGCACATCAGAGGACTCCAAACACACCCAGTGTCTCGGGGACGGTAGACCTATTTAACACGTACCGTTTATTGCACACGAATTCAATAATGTGTTAAATCTATGACTAATAAAGTGTGTATACACCCAACACTTTTTCTGTGAAACCAGTTTGTCGATAAATAGAATGATATCGGAATTATGTACACGAGAAGAGTATTTCTCTAAACGAAGCAAAGCACTATGGGATATTTGGTTCAACCAATAGGAGAGAGAGAGCCAATAGGAGAGCGTCATTCTCTCATTCTATGCTTTCAACGTGACCAAGTAGAAAACTGCTTTATAACACAGATTTAGAGAGCTTTGCTATTTTTGTAGTCATGTCAAAAAACATTGTGCACTTATTCATTTATTCTGTGTACCAGAATATGTCCAAACATCGAATTATAGCGGGTATTATTACACCAAAAGCAGTTTAACATTTATAGGGAATGGAGAAAGGCACCATAATAGTTCTTGGGTGAAACCGTGCCACCACAAGGGGTCAGTATTGGCATTTAAAACAGCTTTATTATTTATTTATTTTTACCACTAGAGGGCTCTAGTGCCAAAAAGTATGCCAAAAGAATTTGGACATCTGACCCAAAATGTTGCCACAAATCTTCACATACACACACACAATTTGCTATACTGTCTTTGTATGCTGTAGCATTACAATTTCTCTTCACTGGAACTAAGAGGTCCAAACCTGTTCCAGCATGACATTGCCCAAAGCGAGCTCCATGAAGACATGTTTTGCCAAGGTTGCAGTGGAACAACTCTAGTGTCCTGCACAAATACCTGACCTCAACCCCACTGAATACCTTTAGGATGAACTGGAACCCCGACTGCACCCCAGGCCTCCTCACCCGACATCAGTGTCCATCCATCCATCTTCTATACCACTTACCCTTTTCAGGGTCATGGGGAACCTGGAGCCTATCCCAGGGAGTGACATCAGTGTCTGACCTCATTAACACTCTTGTAGCTGAATAATCAAAATCCCCACAGCAACGCTCCAAAATCTAGTGGAAAGTCTTCCCAGAAGAGTGGAGGTTATTATAACAGCACAGGGAGAATAAATCTGGAATGGGATGTTCAACAAGGCCATATGAGTGTTATGGTCAGGTGTCCACATACTTTTGGCCATATAGTGTGTATCTTTATACTAGTTATCTTATAATAATGATGATGATATAAACATTAATCACTTCTATTATGCCCTTATATATATATATATATATATATATATACATATATATATATATACATACATATATATATATATATATATATATATATATATATATATATATATATATATATATATATATATATATATATAAACAAGGGATGCAAAGGCAGACAGATACCTACAGTCTGTGTATAAACTGTAGTATTTATAATCCTGTGGTCGACAATCCTTTTGAAACTAATTGCTGCTGCACATTGGATGACTTAAAACAAACCAAGGGTAGTCAAGTCATTTTTAAAGCAAAACATCATGGGATATGTAGCATGGCAATCGAATGATTTCATAAGATCACAAGAAGATTATTAAGAGACAGATCTAATTTTTTTTTAGCATCAGGATCATTTTTCAAGATGTGGGCAATAATGAACAAGATTAAGCACACAATGTATTTCGACATAAATAATTTATTTTACGCCACACATTAAATCACAAAGTAATCAGTGTCAATTTACAGTGTCCACAAGCTTGCACATAACGGCTGGAGGTGCTGAAGGTAATCTGAACGTTTTCTTGCTTTCATGTGTGTATGTTTTTTTTGCATGGGGGGGGATGGTCCTAGAGAAAGTAGGTCACTGCAGCTCATTTTCGTGCCACCACAAGGGAGCGCAAATGCAACCATTTCAGCAATGGTGAGCTTTTTTTTTTTGGTTCTTTGGATAGTTGGTTGATTGATTGGTTGGTTGGTTTTTAAATAACTATCAAACATTGAACAATCTGCTACAAATAATGAATGTGATGCTTAACTTAATTACCATCTATTTCCTTGTGTCTTACTTGCCATAATGATGTGATTGTAATAAATAAATAAAAATATACGTACATTAATGACATAGATTAGTTTGTATGTATTTTCTTTCTACGAATAATAAATATGGTGTGCCAAAACAAATGCTTTTTTAAATTTAGCATCTTGATAGCAATTCCACAGTAAGCTCATAGTGTCCCCTTGAACAAATCTGATATTGGTTAAAATCTATGGTTAATAAGTTGAGTATACGTTTTGCTGTTAAAACAGTTGGTCAGAAAATACGATGATATTGTAAATGTGTACATAAGCATTATTATTAATGAATTAATTTCAGTGCCAGCACAAGGGCCATGCATTAATACATCAAGTACAGCAGTAGTGAGATATTTTTATGTCAAGAAATCAAAACATACATTGCATAATCCGCTATAAATAATGACTGTAATGCAAAATATAAGATTATAAGCAATTAATTACTGCAGACATAACACTATGCACTTCTTCATAACTATCTGCTATTGTATAGTGATTGTACTGATTTGTTCATCATTGTCAGTGGACATCTTCATTGTTTTCCCTTTGTTAGAGTTGCAGTGTATCCCAGGATCATTTGGTGTGGAATGCTAGTCCATTGTAGGGTATCATGCACTCACACATTCACACACTCATTTACACCTATGGGGCAATTTAGAATCATCAATCCATGTACTAGCATGTCTAGAAGAGGTGAGAGAAACCCATACAGACACAGCAAGAGCATATAAAAGTCCACACAGATAGTAACCTGAGCTCAGGATGTAGCTAGAGACCCTGGAGCTATGAGGCAGCAATGCTACAGTCAGTGGATATGCATTTTATCTCCTATAAAAAATCAGCATATTGAAGAAAGAGTTCAGTGAATATTTCACACATATTTCTTTACACCGCAAATGTAGTCAATTGGCCAAGTTTTTTTTTGGTGTGTGCCCCTTTAGTTTATCACTGAATCTACTAATTCGTAATGAAAATCAAGCTCAAACAAAGTTCAAACCATTCCTCCAATAGCTACACAAAAATAGCTACTACACTCTTATTTCAAAAATAACTATCCACAATTTGTTCTGGTTTACTTAGAAACTTCTAACTCTCCATCCATCCATCTAACTCTCCATCCATCCATCTAACTGTCTATCCATCCATCTAACTCTCCATCCGTCCATCTAACTGTCTATCCATCCATCTAACTATCCATCCGTCCATCTAACTGTCTATCCATCCATCTAACTCTCCATCCGTCCATCTAACTCTCCATCCGTCCATCTAACTGTCTATCCATCCATCTAACTCTCCATCCGTCCATCTAACTGTCTATCCATCCATCTAACTCTCCATCCGTCCATCTAACTATCTATCCATCCACCCCACTCAAATATGTCAACCGTCCAAAGAAACCATCTGGTGAAACAGTTTTCATGCACCATGGTACAGCAATTATTTTACAGCCCCTATTGAAATCTACTTTATAAAACGTTTATACAAAAGAAACCCTGTTATTAATATTAGTCACCAAAAATGGTTGGAACACAAGCGATTAGTTGCTGGCACTGTGTCTATAGCAGCTTTTAATGATCTCTGTTAATGGGAGTACTGTCATTAACTCTTACCAGTCCTCTTGTTCAGTATTAGCATCTTCCATATTTGAGTCTGCAAAACTGGGAAAATATAATAGAATATTCTAGAATATAACAGAATATGGCTGATTTCCAATGGATTAATTGATTATGCCACGTGGAACAAATCAAACTGAGAGAAGAAACGGGTCACATACTTTTTAATACATTTGCACAGATGTATGTTTATGCACATTTGTAAATCTATAGTGATTATAGCTATGTGTCTAAGACGTCGGGTGAATGTGTTCTTTTGAGTTAAGATGTATAAACTCTTAGGTGCATAAGATGCACCCACTAGAGCCTCGTCAGACCAGGTACGATTCAGTATGCTGTATCCTGAATGCCCTTGTTTGCATTAGCTTTGCTGTTAGTAAGAAGAATGCGCTTACAGTACAACCCATAAGCACATGAGATACATGTTACTGAGTATCGCTGAAGGAGGACTGAATGGTGATGATGATAAATTGTGATGATGATAAGATAACTGTAAAGATGTCAATGGAAAAGTGAGCTGTAGTCTGTGAATGAGGTGCCAAGCCCATTTCATTTTATTAGCTGAAAAATCACTCGTGGCTGCTTACGAGGATTACACGAGTGTTAGGTAGTGTAACAGCTGTCTTACTTACAGTATGTGACAATTTAAATAGAATAAGCAAATTAATGTCAATATCATATAAGTAAAGAGGAGGACAAATCAGTAGTACCCTTGAACAAGCAGATTATTGCACACATTCAGAGATGACCTAAGTACCCGTTTAAATCAATTTGCTGGATGTGCATTATGCAGATTATTCAAATTACCTGCATTCATGCCTCTGAGATTGCCAGATTTGTCCTGAATAGAAACATCCAAGACCATCCAAGACCTGTCTTTAGCACTTGCCTTTGAGTACAGTGTTAAATCCTTACTGCACATGTATAACTCATCTCTGAATGTCTCCAGATTATGTTTTGTTTTTTAATTCATGATTAAATTAAAGAATTATTTTTATTTAGCCATTTTCCATCACACCTTCCTAAATCCTACTGCATGGTAACCTTTGGTTAAAAAAAAAATGTATTACTTATATTACTTATAATATATATGTGCGTGAGTCAAATGAAAACCTTAAAAGTACAACATAAATTAGATTCTAATATTTTTCTTTTTCTAGATGAATCCAGAGTTAAGCTCTGGAACACTTGCTTTGAACACAATGGAGATTATGTAGAAAAAAAATGTATACTGTTTATGGCACCTATTTACAACAAACAAAGCAAAATTATAACACATAAAACTGATTGATTATATATTATGTTAGCTACCATTTTAGGCTAGTTAACATCGCTAGCTAGGTGATAACATCATTTCTAGCTTGCAAGATGTCCTCGCTCTTAGGAAGTAAAAAGGCATGACCTTATGTTTATCCAATTAATAAACAAGTTAATATCTTCTCTATTTAGGTTTGATAATAACTGTGCAGTTTACAACCAAGCCAAAAACTTGGGAATGGGCAAACACAGAGCGTTTATAAAAATTTGTCTACTATTGTATGTGTATATATAATAGCTCTCAGTCAAGTAGAATTGAGATTGTACCTCGGATTTGACTTACTACTACTGGATGAGCAAAATGACCTAGATGACCCTTATAGATGCAACACCTCTGTAGTACTGTGCAACAGTCTTAGGCACATGCAAATAAATGCTGTAGACCAAAGATGCCTTTAAAAATAATAAAACTAAATGCTTCTACATTAAAAAAAAAAATACTATAAAGAGTCAATAAAATCAATATTTGATGAGATGACCCTTTGCTTTTTGAAAAAAAAAATAGTAATCTCGGGTAAAATTTGTGCAGTTTTATAAGGAAATGAGCTGTAAATTTTGCTGAGCATCTTGCAGAACCAGACCCAGTTCTTCTGGAGACGTTGAATGTTGCACTTTCTTTTTATTTTTTGCAGCAAAACCCAGCAACCTTCATTATGTTTTTTTTTTCTGAAAAGTAATCTCTTATGTAATATGCTGTTTTCTTTACTGACATACAAACATTTTCTGTAATATTTAATTTTGTGCTGGAAAACTAAAATGTTTTTGTACCGACTCGATAATGTAGAAGTCATCAAATAAAAATCTATAATGCAGTTTGTACTAAAAAAAAAAAAAAATGGGTGCCAAGACTTTTGCACAGTACTGTATATATATGCTTATAGCTAGATTGCATACAGTATGAAAAAATAGCCCATTTTTTTAAATGAAAGCCTGTTTCAGCTCACATTATTAAGAGTTTGGCACATCTAGAGCTGAATGTGGCTGTGTACCCATTCTCTGTTTTCACTGAGAGGAAGCTTGTAAAAATGGATTTTCTGAGAGGGTGCAGTAATGTTCAGGTCACAAGCCACCACAGAAGGAAGAGCTAGTGACAGAACAAATATGATGGCACTCAAATTCATTCTTCAATTTGCTAGAAAACTCAAGTTTGAGTATAAACTCAGAGGTGATAGATTGGATATTTCAGTTTGATGATAAGGTTCAGTTATTACATGATCATTCCTACAGTACCGTATTACAGTGCCAGAATTTTGGCACATGGCATTGCTAACATTTCAGGTACTAATGACAGACGCAGTAGCATACAGAAAGTGAGATCAGCCGGGAATCTAGGAATTTCTGTGTCTCAGTGTACAGCGTATACTTTTTCACAGCACCAAATTTGCCACTTAGTTTGACAGTTTTCCCACTGCTGATTTTGCATGATTCATTTACATGTTAACCACAATGCACATTCTTGATGGAATAATGAATTACATAATCTGCATGAAACCTAGCAAGTTCATGTGTATCTTCATGTGTGAGTTCATGTGAAGATATGTGACCGTGTTTGCACCAAATGAAAGTAAAGGTTAAACCATGGTGGAATAGGTGGAGTGGTTGGAGTACAGCATTCCGCAAAAAGAAAGTACACTACATTCCTCTTCAGTGATTTAACACTGTGTGACAAAAACAACAAGAGATTTAAAGCTCAAAAAGAATACAGGGAAAACAGAATTCCGCTGCCATCTCTTTCAACCAACGATGTCTCCAAGCACCTTCCTGCATCTTACTACTCTTGCTTAGAACCATGTGCTGTCCATCCAAGCTTATATTTATCCAACCTGAAGCCTATCCAAAAAGAAGGAGACCATTTTTTTTAACCAGTATTGCATGGTGCTTATTCATAGAACCACACGTCTCAAGATGGGGACAGACAGATAATGCAGGGACAAGCAGCGAGCTCGACTTGCAATACAGGAAGTGAAAGCGTGAACCCAGCAAGGACAACTGACTGACACAGGTGAGAGGTTAAAGGCGAACACCCCAAGTCAGCAGTTGCAGCTCTTCTCTCTCTCTGCCTCTTCCTCGGCTGGGTAAAGGACTTTAGCTGTGAGGCCGCTTTTGACACCGTCCCAGCCGTCACGCGCCGAGATCTCACCCATCTTCATCAGCTCATAGATGTCGCGTGCCAGAAGCTCGAAGGCGCGCTCCACATTGCTGTTGCACTTCGCTGACGTCTCCACATAGCGCACACCCAACTCGGCCGCCAGCTGCTCGGCCTCATCGCGGTGCACTTTGCGCTCTCGGCTCAGGTCACTCTTGTGGCCGATCAAGATGTAGACCATGTGGTGCGGCAGGATGTGCTCAGTGACTTCGCGGTACCATTCACGCACATGCTCAAAGCTCTTGCGATTGGTCAGGTCAAACACCAGGAGTCCGCCGACCGAATTGCGGTAGTAGGAGGTTGTAATGGACCTAAACGAAAACAGACACAAAATGCTTTAGACAACAGTGTTATCATTGTTGTTGTTTTTTTTTATTATTGATTTGATCATAGGATCTGATAAAGTTGTACTGATTTAAATGTGCTGTTCTGCCAAATCAATCAGTGGGCAACACGGTAGGTAGCACTGTCACCTCACAACTCCAGGGTCCCCGGTTCAATCCTGATCTCAGGTTACTGACTGTGTTGAGTTTCATGTTCTCCTCATGTCTGTGTGGGTTTCCTCTGGGTTCTCTGGTTTCCTCCTACCTCAGGTAGGTGGATTGACTATGTGCTACTAGGTGTGAATGTGTGTGCATGGTGCCCTGCAATGTACTGTTTTCCCATCTGGTATGAATTCTCTTGCCTTATGTGCATGTGTTCTCGGGATCCACCATGACCATGACCAGAATAAAGTGGTTTCTGAATATGAATGAACCAGTCTTTTATAACCTAAACATGACCATCTTATAACCATATGTATGACGCAGAACGCCTGTAAAACTGCACATTCATGCAGTTGGCTAATCAACCAATCATGTGGCAGCAGTGCAATGCAGAAAATAATGCAGATAGAGGTCAAGAGCTTCAGTTAATGTTCACATCAAGCATCAGAATGAAGAAAAAGTGTGATCTCTGTGACTTTGATCATGGTATGGATGTTGGCACCAGAAGGGCTGGTCTGAGTATTGCAGAAACTACACAACAGTCTCTAGAGTTTACACAGTGTGTGTGAAAAACTAAAAATATTCTGTGTGCGGAGGGTCTGCAGGCTGAAACACCTTCTTGATGAAAGAGATCAGAGGAGAATGACCAGACTGGTCTGAGTTGACAGGAAGTTTATAGTAACTCAAATAAGCACAGTTTACAACCGTAGTGACCAGAAAAGCATCTCATCATGCACAAAACATCGAACCTTCAGGTGGATGGGCTACAACAGAAGAAAACCACAACAGGTTCCACTTCTGTCAGCCAAGAACAAGAATCTGACACCATCATGGGCACAGGCTCACCCAAACTGGACAGTTGAAGACTAGAAAAAGACCAGGTGATTTTTTTTCTCATCTTTAACTGTCCAGTTTGGGTGAGCCTGTGCCCATGATGGAGTCAGATTCTTGTTCTTGGCTGACAGGTGTGGAACCCAATGTGGTCTTCTGCTGTTGTAGCCCATCCACCTCATCCTTCCTGGCAGCTTGAACCAGCTTGAATCTGCCCGTTTTCCTCTGACCTCTCTTATCAACAAGGCGTTTTTTGTTTTTCGCACCATTCTGTGTAAACTCTAGAGACTGTTGTGTGTGGAAAATATCCAGATTGCAACAGTTTCTGAAATACTCAAACCAGACTTTCTGCTACCAACATCCATGCCACAATCAAAGTCACAGAGATCACATGTTCTTCTTCATTCTGATGTTTGATGTGAGCATTAACTGAAGCTCCTGAATCTGCATTATATTTTGCTGTGTGCTGCTGCTATACGATTGGCTGATTTTAGATAACTGCATGAATGTGCAGATGTTCCTAATAAAGTGGATGGTGAGTGTATGTGTGTGTGTGTGTGTGTGTGTGTGTGTATGTATATATATATATATATATATATATATATATATATATATATATATATTTTTTTTTTTTTTTTTTTTTTTTTTTTTTTTTTTTAAAAGAAAACATTTTAAAGCACCAGATTAGCCTTATCATCTTATAAACCTCAACAAATCTTCCAGTTCCTGTAAGAGGTTCTTATGTTCCAGGAAAGAAAATACGATTTGCAATATCCTTTTGAATGTTGCATTGACAAATTAGTGTGAACTGAGGTTGTAAGAGCACAGGCGGGTGTGTACTTCTCTAGATGTGACTATGCCATGAGCTGTATGGGTGGATCATGAAGTGGGTTTGTTTATTTGCTCAATTCATCGAGTCATCAGGGAGCAAAGAATCAAGGAGTGTAGACACTGCCACAAATCACAAAAATTATGGATGCCAATATTTATGCACCGCGTACTTCAGTGTTATGGCGGAAAAAAAAATGTTGATGTTAATCTCTTGTCATGAAAATGCTGACGAGACTCAAATGAGGTTTTTGTGGTTTATGGTGCTACCGTTAGGCGTTGTTTATGCAGGAAGGTAAAAAAAATTATATGGACGATTCATATAAATGAAATAGCCCTATAGCCCTAAATAAGGCTGCCATATAGTATATTATATATTATATACTAAAGCTAATGCTTCATAGAGTTATTTAGAGGGTTTGTTTATGCAGGTGTCTCAGATGACGGAAGACTGTTTGCTAGCAGGACAGAAAACAGGCTGTGTGTGTGTGTGTGTGTGTGTGGTCGCGCGCGCGCGCATAACAAACACCTGAATCTCTCTTGCCCGGCGGTGTCCCACAGCTGCAGTTTGATCTTTACCCCCGGTTCTATATCGAGTGATCGGGCGTAGAAATCTACCCCGACCGTCGGATCCGCCACATCGCTGTACACGCCGTCCGTGAACCGTTTAAGCAGAGACGATTTGCCGACCGTCGAGTCGCCGAGCAGAATAATCCTGAACTGGTATTGCCACAGAATATCCATCGCATGGCGAGCTGAGATCGAGCGCTCAGGTCGAAGGTTTCTGGGAACAACAAAGCGCACGAACGCGGTGTGGCGCTCACGGCGAGGCCAGCGGGCGCGAGCCAAAACGAGCTTGGAGCGCGCGGGTGTGTGCGCGTGTGTGTGCGCGCGCGTGTGTGCCGTTGCAGTCACGTGGCCTTCGATGCGCTTCACTACCTCACGATCAGTGCGCTTTTGTGCCAAGAGATGCAAACACGCAATGCTTTTTTTGTTACTGCGCTCACGCACCGTAGAGGAAACAGGAAAACCCGGTGAAATAATACAGATAGGACATGCCCTGTACACGTAGCCCTATTATGTCATTCAGATATACTGAGGTGACCTTATTGCTTGTGTAAAGCAATTGTGATTAAAGTACAGCAACTGACACTGCGTTTAAGATATACCATCTTATGCACGTGTTGGCACACCAGGTCAAATTTTGAGGCTTTTCTAAATAAAATGTTTAAAAAAAAAAAAACAAAAAAAAAAACAGGTTGTGCAGGGAGCTACAACCTACACTGTATGGCCAAAGGTTTGTGGACAGCTCATCGTCACACCCACATGTCTGCTTGTTGAATATCCCATTCCATAAGTTGTCCCCCTTTGCTGTTATAATAAGCTCCACTCTTCTGGGAAGGCTTTCCACTATATTTGGGAGCGTGGCTGTGGGGATTTTTTATTTGTGTTCATTCAGCTACAAGAGCATTACTAAGGTCAGTCACTGATGTTGGGTCGAGGAGGCCCGGGGTGCAGTCGGTGTTCCAGTTCATCCCATAAGTATTCAGTGAGGTTGAGGTCATGGATCTGTGCAGGACACTTGAGTTCTTCTACTCTGACCTTGGTAAACCATCTCTTCATAGAGATGCTTTGTGCACAGGGATATTGTCATGCTGGAACAGGTTTGTGCCTCTTAGTTCCAGTGAAGGGAAATTGTAACACTACAGCGTACAGCATAGACTTTATAGACAATTGTACACTTACAACTTTGTGGCAACAGTTCGAGGAAGAACCACATATGGGTGTGATGGTCAGGTGTCCACAAATATTTGGCCATATAGTGTAGGGTTATTTTTAAAATAACCCTACACTTTTTAAATACAATTTTTATGGTCCACCATTTAATGCACCATTAGACCTACTGTGTATTTGCTGAATTTAACATGTTGGAAACGAAACAGAAAATTTGATATGTGCAAAAGTTTGAGCATCGTGTCAGTCAATACTTAAGAATACCCCCTTTGTCAGAAATCAAAGCCTCCAGATGTTTGGATTTTTTAAATTCTTCTTCAGCCAGCTAACACTCTTTGTATTCTTGTGGATGAGGAAAAGTTTTATTTATTTTATTTAACGATGAAATTCAATAATAAAAAAAAAAAGATTGAACAATTAAAAAAGATTGCGCCCATTGCAGGTTGTAATGCAGTTTTATGTACATCATTTCACCAGGATCAGGGATGCCCACATTTGCATAAGACTGCACCATAGGTCCAAGTTTGCAGTCCAGTTATTTAGTAGCCTGTAGCACAGGTTCCCAACCCTGGTCCTGGAGTACTCCCTTTCCTGAATATGTTAGTGTTTCCCCCACTCTAACACACCCATGACAACTAATCAGGTGTGTAGGAAGCAGGGAAGACACAAATAATGTATAGGACATGGACTCCAGGACCAGGGTTGGGAATCTGTGGCAGTTTTTCTCAATCCTGGTCCTGTGGTACCCCTTGCACATTTTGGTGTTTCCCTCTTCTAAATAAACCAGTTCTGGATTGTTAATTTGTGTTAATTAAAACCACAACAATGCACCCAGATTGAGAAACACATCTATAAGTAGATTTTTAATTCTTTTTTAAATCTGAGCTACCAAACAAGCGCAACATGGCATCCTGAGAACAGTTACTGATGTGGACATTGGCCCTGTCCATGGTACTGAAACCTAAACTAATGATCAAAGGACTGCCCTTTGCAAGGTTTTTTCGCTTTACTCCAAATGTAACTGATCATTCAACATGTGTTTGGTGTCTGAAATTTGCTTCTTTAGTTCTCAATGATGCTACATACCTGATCTAAATATTATAGTATTCCATTTTAAACCAGTCCCTGACCCATTTAAGAGCATATATATTCAAAATGTATATGTATAAACATTTCCTCCATGTTCTCCAATTTCCTCCTACCTTCCAAAAAACATACCAGTAGGTCAACATGTTATGTTAAAATGCCTGTAGGTGTGAATAACTGTGTGTGTGTGTGTGTGTGTGTGTGTGCATGATGCCCTGCATGGACTGGGGTCCCATTCGTGGTGTCTTCCTGCCTTGTGCTCAGTGTTCCTGTAATGGACAGGACTCAGCAGATGTGTGAGAATCCATGTGCAGGAGGTTTATTACACAATTCGGCACAATGTCCAGAATCAAGGTCAGAATTCAGGCAATAGTCAAACGTAGAGATCCACAGATAAATCAGTCCAATCCAAAGAACAGTTGTTAACAAGGAAAAGGTCAAACACAGCAATAGTAGTTACTAGATTAAAAACTCAACTTGAACATGCAGGAATGTAAACAAGACTTCACAAAGAATGTTTGTTAATAATGTGCTTATATAAGTTAAAGCAGGATGTAGCAGGAAGCTGTGAGTTTAGAAGAAGTGTCCTTAGTATTCAAGAGAGGGTGCCCTCTACAGGCGTAGAGGTGTAATGTCCCAGGTGGATGTGACAGTTCTGAGATATGTACAGTACATACAGTCCCCTCCAAAACTATTGGAACTGCAAGACCAATTCATATTTTTATTTTTGTTTTTGCTGTAGACTGAAGAGATTTGGGTTTGAGATCAAAAGATGAAGCAAGTTTAGCATTTCAGCTTTTATTTCCTGGTATTTATATGTAGACGTGTTAAGTGACATAAAACATAGCACATTTTGTATCAGACCACCAAATTTGTAGGCAAGCAAAAATATTGGAACATGTGATTGACAGGTGTTTCTTGTTACCCAGGTGTTTCCTGTTAGATTGATTGTTTAAACATTGTCATGCTGGAACAGGTTTGGTTCCAGTGTCTTAGTTCCAGTGAAGGGAAATGGTAATGGTGCAGCATGCAAAGGCATCCTATACAATTGTGTGCTTCCAACTCTGTGGAAACAGTTTGGGGAAGACTCACATATGGTTGTGATGGTCAATTTTCCACATACTTTTGGTCGTATAGTGTAGCACATCTGACAAAGCCTATCTTGCCTAACCCTAACCCTAAACTCTGGCCTAGCCTATATGGAGCTAGTCCCACCTGATCTTACTCGCAAAACAGGAAAATTGTTTACTGTTTTAAGGGCTACAGTCTCAAAATCATGGCAGCATATGTCAAACATGGACAAGCAACATTACCAAAGAGGTATGGCGGTGCAAGTTGATACTCACTGACAAGAATAGATGGACAATTTATTGGATAAATGCCTTAAAAACACAGCCATAAAAATAACCACAGACTGGAATGCGTATACCTCTGTTATCCACTTGCAACAAAAATGATATGCTGTGAGTTTCGCAAACCTGCAGGGCTGCAATTCAGAAACCCGTTGTATCAAAAAAAACAGTGTTTAAAGTCACTTGGTGTAAAGAGCACAAAACCTGGACCCCTGAGTATCTGGAAAAAGTCTGATGGTCTGATGAGGCAAATTTGTTTTTAGAGAAAGCCAAAGCATGCCTTCCCCCAATGTCTGCAGTCAGTTGTAAAGTATGAGCAGTGATCTCTTTAAAATGCATTAGGTCCAGTGAATGCTTTGTATCTTTGTATAATGTCCAACAAGTATGAGGCGATTGGAGAGGACCAGCTGTACCTCATGGTGCATATTATTATTATTATTATTATTATTATTATTATTATTATTATTATTATTGTAGTCTTAGCATGTTTGCCTTGCACCTCCACGGTTGGGGATTTGATTCCCGCCTCCACCTTGTGTATGTAGAGTTGCATACTCTCCCTGTGCTTTGGGGGTTTCCTCTGGGTACTCCAGTCCAATCCACTCAGCATTGTAGGCTGATTGCCATCTCTAAATTGTCCGTAGTGTGTGAATGTGTGTGCGATTGTGCCCTGTGATGGGTTGGAAATCCGTCCAGGGTGTCCCCTGCCTTGTGCCCCGAGTTCCCTGGGATAGGCTCCAGGCTCCCTACAACCCTGTGTAGGATAAGTCTTGCAGAAAATGGATGGATGAATGGATTATTATTATATGTGGGATGAGTACCCTGTAGTTTGGATTTCTGGATAGCCTCAGTCTGTAGATTATGAATAAAGGCTTGTAAAAAAAAAAAACCCAGACATTTTAAAATCTATCTATCTATCCATCTATCTATCTATCCATCTATCCATATATCTATCTGCCTATCTATCTATTTATATATTTATTTTAAAATATCAAGTCTCATAAAGCAGCACTGCAATTCTACAAGAAGCCAAATTGCGATAACAGTAATTCAAACCAATGTATGCAGTTAATGTTTTTGTTCTTCACAGTAATTTTATTATGTTTACTCTGCTGTGTTACTGACTGTTAAAATAAGCAAACTGGTTTAAGTATATAAGCCTATTTAAGCATTAAATAATCATATATTATCATTAATATTACCTCTACCTTCCTTAGTTTTGTGTGTTCACTGAATAAAGGTAAAATTACAGTTCAAAAATTTTTTTGTAGATTTTTTTGTACCATGGCTCTAATAGGTCCCATGATACACATCGAGAATTTATTGTTTTATATATATATATATATATATATATATATATATATATATATATATATATATATATATATATATATAATATATTATATGTATATATATATACACACATTTAGATCTTATTTTATTTGTCAAATAATGTTGCATAACTGGTGCAGTAATAGTATTTGGTTGCAATGATTAGTATTTGTATTTTGTTTTACTTCATTTCACAAATGGAAGATGAAGGTCTGACACTACATTTCCCACAATGCTGTGTGCTTTAGCGCAATCACTCAGCCAATCAGCGTGTCGAAGCTGCACACATAAGAGGAAACGCCGCCCTTCTTCGTCCTCTTACTTTTGTGCTGGAGCTGTAATGGTGAGTAATCGCAATCCTAAAGCATCGGAAAGTTTTAAATGTCATCATTGTAGTTTGGGTTTATATTCGGGTACGCTGAATACTTGGCAGTGAGATATTTTGGCAATTTTCAGAGAGTTTACAGATTTCTTGGACATTTCTGCACTTTTCCACGTGTGTGCTTCATGGCTGTGCTTTGTTCTTTGATCAGAAGTCCTAGTTCTCAAGGGTGATTTAAATTTAGTATCATCAGTGCACTCAATTCAGTGTATAATCTAGTACCATGTAAGATCATGGATTATATCCGTGCTAGAGAAGAACAACGTGCGTAATCTTTATCTAGTTATATGGGACAGCGGCAGGCTTTCTGGGGAATAGTGCCAAGGCCCTAGCCCCCCCCCCCCCCGGGCTTGTGACCTCTTGGCACGCTTGCATGAAAAGTAATAGCCAGTAACTCTATATTTGACAGACTATAACTACCTGAGTGTTTCAGCATATGTAGAAGCTCTTGCTGTGAAAATCTCAATGTTTCTACTTTTGTTATACATTGAGTAAGTGTATAGGAAATAATATGCATATGGGCAGTGTTTAGTGCACTGTCCAGGGTTTATAATCCAACCGATGAACTTGCTCAATGCTACAAAATGTCTCCACTCCCTATTGGAAGTAATTGATTATGCAGATCCCAAAAGTTGCTGGATTGGGGTATTGTTAAATGGTCGTGTTTTTCATGCAGGAGTTTGTGCTGATGTTTGTTCATCCTTGGGGAAATACTGTATCCTAGTCAGAATCACTGGGGCTTCATAATTTGTTTGTATTGGGAAATGGAATCAAATGAGATGTATTGTAAATGGAGAATGAGTTCAGATAAGGTCTATGAAGTAGTAAATCCCTCATAAACTAGCATCAACTTTTGGTGTCTTGACAAACTACTGCTGTGGGGGGAAATAGAAATGATCAGATTCTAATGGTTTCTGCTTCAAATACCACTGCACCAGCCTACAATTATTGGTCCTTAATGGTATCCACAAGATTAATCATGCCACCAATAGACGGCAACATCTTACCAGTAGAGACTTAAATGGTCTACAACAGCTTGCATCAAAACCAGAACAATTCCCATTATAACCATTACAAATTCCATTTGTTATGCAGTATGTGCATAAGCATGGGTGTGTAAGATTTAAAGCAATACATTGCTACACTATCTTTCCATGAACATTGGCTGAAGGAGTGTATAGACTTGCAGCAAATACCATGCTAGTTTATTCACAAGGTGGCTCAGGCAAAAACAGTAGAACTTGCTGATGACACTACAGATTATTTTAAATGGTAGGAAACTCCTCTACTTGGCCCTTATCGAAGGCGTTCCTGTTTCCCTGTAGCAGGCAGCGATCAGAAGGGAGCCTAAATAATCACTTTTACCGACGGTCGCTGTGTGGCTGTCCCCTTAGCCACTTCAGCAACATTAAGGGAAAGGACACCTTCATAACTTCTTTTAGGATACAGATGTGTTGTGATGTCACATGTCTTGGTCCAAATCTGGAAGAAAATTTTAAAAAATTGCAAGCTTCTCTGAATATTGCAAAGCTTGATTGTGTTAATTTGATCATGAAATCCTGGAGGGACTGATGCATGTCTTGTGCTGTATTAAATCACTTGTGTTTTTTTTTTTTTTTTTTTTTTTTTTTTTTTTAGTCATTAACAAATCTTGGTAAGCAGAGAACTTGGCAATATTGGTATTTCAGGATTCTCATCCTTGGACTGCATGTAAACTTTTGCTTATGTTAAATTGTGTACGAGTAACACTCCTGACATTTTCATGTTACAGGTCAGTTGGTATGTTCAGAGTGTTTGACTCCACCCAAAAGAAGAAAATGACCTACTTGCTGGTAATTTGCATTCTGATGCTCCTTTAATGTTGTAGTTTTGGCTGTGATTACTTACTTGCCCTATCTGAGAGTAAAACTACTGTTATGAGAATTTCTTTACCTCAACACTGAGCCACAAAAGGCCTTTGCTCCATGCTTTGTTTATTACTGAAGTATTTATCCTAAGTTTTCTTTACAGATGGGTGCAATTGGCTGAGAGGCAGACATGGACCTTAAGTGATTCTTAAAGAAAGGTAAATGATCACTTTTGTGTCATGTACAACTTCGCTGAAAACTCCTGGCCCTTATCGAAGGCGTTCCTGTTTCCCTGTAGCAGGTGACGATCAAAAGGGAGCCTAAATAATCACTTTTACCGACGGTCGCTGTGCGGCTGTCCCCTTAGCCACTTCAGCAACATTAAGGGAAAGGACACTTCACAATGACCATTTACATTGCTGAGGTTTAATCCAGATTATTTGATGTCTGTATCCTAAACATGGTAGCCTGTTAAGTCTGTTTACTTGTGTGGTATAATGTACATGTAGTGTAAATTGGTAATTAGTAGCATAAAGCATAATTTAAATTTTTGTAATAAATATTTGATATTTACCAAGAGTTTTCTTTGTAGATGGTAGCAAGTTAATCTTGCTGACAGGCAGACAAGATGATCCTGAAGTCAAACTGAAAAGGTAACTTGGAAATTTATTTTGGGGGTTGTAAAAACTTTGACCTGACTATGATGACCCACTTGCCCTATCTGAGAAAAGCTCTATTATGAAACAATCAAAATCCTCATTTCCCTGAGTCAGTGTCTGGACCAGTTTTAAATTCATGATGATTCAAGCTTCATAGTAACTTATTTCGTCTCTCTTGTTAGGCTGTGAATGAACCGGCTGTGATGGGTGCTCGCCTTGACACAGGTAAGTTGCGTAAATGTTTTGTTGCGGCATGTTGCAATGCACGGTTTCTGAGGATCTTTGCTCTTTACCGTGGGACAGGTTCTCCAACTACGTGCTAGAGTAATGGGTGGAATTTAGGCTGCTCGGGCTGTCTGGTGCCTGGTGCAGCTACGCTACTCCCATACATCAGTCTAACTACATTGACTTATTTTTGTTTTTCTTGTCTAGGATGGTGTCCTACTTGGTGCAGGACCATGTTGTACTCATTACCACAGGTATGTCAGTACTGTATAGAACAAACTTTTAAACATTTTTCAAAGCTGATCAAGGATGACACCATCTTAATTTGTGACTGCTGGATGAAGCTTGCGGATATGGGACTGAGATCAGCTAATCTTGTTACTTCTATGAACTGTTATGCAGTGTCTTTGTTGCACTGATTGAACATTGTGTGTTGCAGCAGACCTGAGTTGGGTATTGACACTTGCACAGGAGTGACTGGATGAAATGCTGCCAGATGCAGAATTGAGGAACTGTGTACCACAGTGGCTTGAGTGCAAGTGCGTGGCACAAGACCAGTGAAACCTGACTTGCCTTACTGGTTAAATAGATTTACACTTGTTTTTTTAGCAATGCAAGGTTCATGGAAAGCCTGTGAGCTATAATCAGGGGAAAGTGAGCCTGTAGTATGTGATGTGCTTTGAAACCTGTTTTAACCAATAAAACACATGAACAACTGGTCTGTTAATGAACCTGAAGAGTGTGTGGTGATTGATTGGTAAATGAGACCTTTTTAGCTGTACACATGTTCAAATCAAAGGGGGGTTTGGTCTGTGTTTGTCACATGATGCATCTTGGTCTAAATCTACAGTAATCTTGAAATTAACTGCTTACAAATATTAAGGAGTTTAATTGGTTTTTGCCTTTTTCTAGCAAAATCCTTGAACGATTAGTTTTAAATGGTGCGACTAACAGCAGTGGCCCTTCCATTTCAGGGCAATGAGCTCTGCACAAAACCTTATACTTTACTACTGCTTGAACTGAAGGTGAATGATGGAATTTGTTAGGTAAGAATATTTACAACACTTTCTAGGGAACTGTCTGCTTAAGCATACCTAATATGAAAGTAGGAAAATAGTCCAAGTTACTCATTGTACTGGGCATGTACTTCAAAATGGAACTGCATAACACAAAGTAAGGACTCTGGGGGGGGGGGAATTCCTTTACATTGAAATATACAGTTGTTGGTTAATAAATGTAAAACTACAACAAACTAGAGTGCATTTGTCACTGGAGAAATCATTTACAGTGCTGGAGCAAATACTTTTCACATCCTGGTTTCTTCTGTTTTTGTCTTGTACTAAATAGTCTTAAATCTTCAAACAAAATTAAACCCTACAAAGTCAACCTGAATAAACAATATTTTTGTTGATTTAAAGCTAAGGTAGTCATTCAGAGGTAGACTTACTCCTATGCTTTGGTTCAATGTCTTGCTGCATAATCCAGTTGTGCTTGAGTTTCAATTGACAGACTGAAGACTGGACAGTCTCCTTTAGGATTTTCTAATGGAGAGCAGAATTCATGTTTGTCAGTTATTGCAAGTTGCCCAGGCCTTGTAGCAGTAAAGCATCCTCACACCATCACACTGCCATCAGCATGCTTGACCATAGGTATGATGTTCTTTTTGTGGAATTGGGTGTCTTGGTTTACACCAGATGTAAAGGGACCCCTGTCTTCCCAACAGTTCCACTTTGGACTCTTCAATCCACAGAACCTTCTCCCAAAAGGTTTGATGATCAAGGTGTGTTTTGGAAAAATTCAGATGAGCCTTAATGTCCTGGGTTAGCAGTGGTCTTCACCTCACCACTCTTCCATAGAGGCCATTTTTGCCCAGTGTCTTCCTGATAGTTGAGTCATGAACAGTGACCTTTATTGATGCAAGAGAGCTCTGCAGATTCTTTGATTTTGTCCTTGGCTGTTTTGTGGCTTCCTGGATGAGTCGTTGCTATGCTCTCCCTCTTCTGGGAAGGTTCACTACTGTGCCGAGATTTTCCATTTGGAGATAACGGCTCTCAATGTGGTCCTTTGGATTTTCAGAGCATTTGAAATAGCTTTGTAACCCTTCCCAGACTGATGTATTTCAATCACCACCGTCATCATTTCTGGAATTTCTTTTAACTTTGGCAGTGTGTGTTACTGGGTAAGACCTTTTAACCAACTTCATGCTGTTGAAAAAGTTCTATTCAAGTGTAGATTTGATTGAACAGGGTTTGCAGTAATCGGCCTGGTTACATCTAATCCAGTTGAACCCCATTATGATTAAGTTTCATAGATTTGGGGGATTAGTAACTATGGGGGTAAATACATTTTCATTTACCTCTCTTAACAAGGTGTTTCCACCCCCAGAACTGTCACTCGCTTAATGATTTTTGGTTTTGCACTATACTGTGTAAACTTGAGAATATCGTTTGTTGAAATACTCAAACCAGACCTTCGGGTGCCAACCTCCATGCCACAGTTAAAGTCACAGATCACAATTTTTCTTCATTCTGATGATTGATGTGAACATTAACTGAAGCTATTGACCTGTTATCTGCATGATTTCTTGCAGTGTGCAGCTGCCACATGATTGGCTGATTAGGTAACTGCATGAATGTGCAGATGTTCCTAATAAATTGAATGGTTTATAAAAATACACACACACACACACACACACACACACACTTACACTTTTGTTCATTATAGAATAAATGTTAATTAAAAAAATTCAAGCATACATTTTGTTCACACATACCCAGTCCCACCGTATGTATTTGTTAATTTTACATTTTTTAAGGATCATTTTTACAGTCAATGCTGATTGGCATAAGTAAAACTGACACTCCTCTAATATCCATGCTCATATCCACTTTGCATAGCAAGCAATAACAGTTAAGAATATTATAATATTGTGTATAATAACCTGCATCCAAACTGGCAAGCACCTGTTGACCTTTGCCTAGCATGTTTGAGACTGCATTAATGCCAAGTGACATCTGAATTTGAATGTTTAATTGTACATGGATTAGTGAGAACATGTTAGTGGGCAAAAGCAAACGATGGACTAGAGTAAATGCTTGTTTGCCTGCAGAGATTTTCACCAATCCAAATAAATTAATTCTAATTTATTCCTATCTTTAAGTGGACACTGTAAACAGTCTTCATTTAATTCAACGTCAAAGTTATATGTGGTTCTCCAACTTCACCCTCAGATCTCTCACCACCACCTGTTTAACTTCCCACTCAACAGTGGTGCATAAAATGTCAACAACCACAGTCTCTTTTCCTCCTTTTTTTTATTACAAGGACAAAACACATTTTAAACAAACAAACAAACAAACAAACAATGGTTAAATGTATAAATTATGCAGTTGACCTTTCTACATTTTGCCTACTCCCTTTTCTTCATACAAGTTAAAGATGCCACAGCCAAATACAATAAACCTGAATTCACTTGTTTAGACAATAATATATAGTATTACACGCATGCTGCTGAAAATAAAACAAAAAACATGCTTTTGCAGTAACCACCAGATGCTTGGCAGAAAAAAAGTGTAATAATGAAAACTATACACCTTTGCCAATAAACTTGCAATAAAACAGGCTATTCAAAAATCAGAGCCAACTGTTGTGTGCATTTCTTCCTTTGGAAAATACTGCAGTCCTGCACAAAAAAATAAATAAATAAACAAATAAAAAAGAAATGAAGTAAAGCACATGCTTAATTGTTTGTTAAAGGACAGCAAATGGAAGTAGGTATTATCAGGCGATTAATTATACAGACCTGCCAACCCTAAAAGTTCGTGTGGCGCTTGCGAGGCATTGCATTCCATTTCATTGCATTCCATTTCATTTTCAGTAAATGATTTATCCTGGTCAGGGTTATAGTGGTTTAAAATACTAATTTGTTTTTATTTTGAGAACTAGAACCGAATAAGTTATCAACAGCCAAGTGCAAAAAAAAAAAACAAAAACCCAACTGCGCGAGCAGACAGGAATGAGATTTAATACAGTCTCAAAAGCATCAAAAAGTTTAGATAATCAGTGTTCAATGTCTTGGTCACGCTACCATTTCACGATCATCCAGGATAATGTTTCTTCCATTGATCAAAAAAGCTGTTTAACAATTTTGGGCTAAAACTTGGCCGAAATATCAGTATATCCACATAAAATATAATTAACTCATGTTTAGAACATATCCGTCTAAGGTGAACATATGCTGGTAGAAATTTCTGTTAACTTTGAAAGAAAACAATAGCGCCGCATTTTTCAAGCAAGACGAGACATCTATGGGGAAAAAAGTTCATTACACTGTGAGATGGACGAAGGGAGCTTCTTGGGGTGTTGGTTAATATAAGAAAGTTCAAGACACCTCATCGTTCCAGATCTGTTTGGCTCACCTGGTGTTTATATTTTGGGGAGTAAACAGACTTGGTGTATTTTTTGAGTGAGAACTCGTAGTAGTGTGGTGCAATGTTAAAATGCGGAGCTCCAACACAAAATGAGTGTGAAGGTTGGCAGATCTATACATTACACCATACACCAACAGGCATTACACCATAGTCTAATTGTGACCTTTTAAATCAATGTGAACGGTCAAAAAACATGTAAACCACAAACGGACGTACCTTTTATTGGTTTGATCCGTCCTGGGAGATAGAGGGCAGTTTGAACTCTGCGATCTCGGAATCTGGAGAACTGCTGCCACTGCGATCGCTATACATATCTCTGTGGAGAGAGAGCGAGAGAGGAGGATTCAGAAATAAAATATATTCAGGGGAGAAAACATCCTGCATGAGTGGATAAATGAAGCATTTCTGATGTGCTATTAGGAATGCAAGTGTGATGGTTTGACTCCATACCGTGGCGAGAGTTGGCAACCTCTCTGTAGGTAGCTGTGTAGTTTTCCAGCTGCAGCCAGCAGCAGACCAAAATATGGTGGGGAAGGCTTCATTGGCCGGGATGTGAACTCGGGATGGTACTGTACACCCACGAAATATGGATGATCTGTGACATCAAGAAGAAAAATTCGATTCAAATCAAAGAATTGTGCAAATGCAAGCTAAGACGACCAGGCTATGACAATGACCTCACTGTAAAAAAAATTTAAGCATGAAGGAATCTGAGGGATGGACATTTCCGGCAAAATTGCTGTATTTATGCATTTTAAATATTTACAAGACAGATTATCTGACTGAAGACATTCAAGCTACATAAATCAGTCCATACAGGATTCGTGGAGTTTGATCGCTGCGGCCAAAAATGCTTGATTTTGCTGCGTCTTTTTTCAAAATTTGCAATGCAGCTTGCAATTTTTGCGCTTTTTTTGCCGAAAACTATTTGAATTGGCGAAATTGCAATCGCACGAAATTGTTTTGCACGGTCTTTCGCAGTGATGTTTGTTGGTAAATGAGACCTTTTAGCTGTACTCGTGTGCGACGCATGTGAATTGAAGAGGGCTTTGGATTAATGCGGGTTGTGATGACGTCACATGACGTGTCTTGGCTGAAATCTGTGGTAATTGTGAAAAATTGCAAGCTCTTACGAATATTGTGGAGTTTGCTTGATTTTGCGTTAATTTCTGCGATCGCAGAATCCTGGAGGGACTGTATAGAATAACAAACACTAAACATAAATTACAGCTGCATTTTATTTTGAAATAGTCAGATGTTTCATCGACTCATACGGAATGAATAGTAGATGAGAATAGCCTATAGAAAAGAAAACTACTGCCAGGTCCAAAACTATTGACACCCCTGGTAAAAATGGGTAATAAAGTTTAAGAAAATCAATTGTTGTTAATTAGCTTAATCTCACAATGATAAGAGAGAAATCTAACCTTTAATTTGAAGTAAAGTTATTATAAGAAAAAAAAATTAAAAATCCACGCATAAATTATTGGCATCCCTGCATTTAGCAGTTTGTCCCAAACAGAACAGCACCAAGTCCTCTAGTATAATGCACCTATAATACACAAGCACTCCAGATCATTCAGGGTCCTAAATCATCTCCTCGTCAGCTCAACACACCTTCACCTTCAATAGGGTTTAGGTTAGGGGACCGGGATGGCCACGTAAAAAGCTGTGGTCATGAAATCATTTTGTGTTGATTTTTTTTTTTTGCACATAAGCTATATTTTCTGTCTCAATCACCTTATATTTATACATCAGATGGTAAGTAATCTCAGACATGTTCCTAAACACTCAGGTGAACATAAAGTGGAACTTCAATGACAGATTTCTGTCATATTTTCAGATAAAGCTAACTGACCACAAAGTTAGCGTTTTCAAAAGGTGCTAATAATTCAAGAATTTTCTTACTAAATTGTAAGTTCTCTTCTACTTCCAAGACCAAACCTAAAATCCTCTCTAGTCTGACTGATCCAACTTCAGCTTTTGCGAGCGAAATCAATATGCAGATACATTGGTGTATCTAAAATGCTGTGTGAGACAGGAAATGCTCGGTCTTATCAGATTTTGTTGTTTACACATCAAGGAAACAAAGCAGACATGACTTCCTGTATGAACAGCTAACTCACCATCCAGCTCTATAACCTCCATCCTCTCTCCCTCCACATCTTGCCCCACAAAGCGGAAGCCCTTCTTCTCAAAATGCTGCTTCAGCTCTGGATTGACCTGCAGAGGCAAAAGCCACACTTGATGACTTTGTACGTTCATTTCAACATACACAACGTGTCTATTTATGTGCACTCACTAAAGCCTGTTTTACACAGTGCGATATCAGCAGGCTTTTAAGATTAGAACTTGTTACGGTGTCTGAGATGTTCCTGAGAAAACCTTGGCAGAATTCCAGAACAGATTGGCCGTTAATATGTTCATCATGTGAGGTTATACGATGAAGATCTGACTACCTTCTAACTGAGCCTTCAATCGGTGCGATCTGGGATTGTACAGAACACAGACTCGCATAAACAAACATTCTTCAAACTGAGATTTTTTTTCCTGTCCATTAGAATGTATTGTTTCCATTTTTCCCTTTCCATTAACATATTTGTTGCTGTCTCATGACATTCGCATCATTCCACCTATTGGTGGCTTTTAGGTCAACAGTCAGTACATTTATATGGACAACAATAGTTCGATATTAACCCGATTGAGACGATACTCTGATTAAGAAACTAGCATGTAAACAGCGATTATTGATGACCTTCATCCGACTAAAGACAAACTCGAAGTAAACACAAATTGAATTAAGGCGTGTGGAGTATTCCTGTTTTAGTCACATTACAGACGTGTACACACCTTAATCACATTATTAACATCGTGTGGGAATTTTTACCGCCTTTTGCGACAGGACACGTACACACACGGCAGCGCTCAACCGTTTGACAGCAAACAAGAGAGCACGGCTGCGTCCGAAACCGCGTACTTACCTACGATTTAGTAGGTGAAATACACGTATAAAGTAGGCGAAATACACATATTTCAACTATTATATAGTAGGTAAGTACGCGGTTTCAGATGCAGCCCATGATTTCAAGCAGTCGTCTATTTGCACGTATAGCATGACAAATAATTAACCGCACTTGAAACTTTCGTAAAATTAAAAATGAAACTCCCAAAACTGTATACGGTACCACAACGAAGACCAACTGTATGTCGATACGTGAAATTCTGGAGGGAACATCGGACGGTGTGGCGCGGTGACGTAATGACGTGTGCTGTTAATCGATCTATGTTCTATAACATGTAAAACCTGAACATGAAAGAAATATTCTAAAAGAAACTCATGTAAACACCTTAATCAGAATATTGTGCTATGCAGAATAAGGTCAATAATTAGATTACTGCTGTCCATGTAAACGTAGTCACTGAGCCACACTCAGATTTAATCATTTAAAAACATTCTGACACTTCCAGGACTTTGTCGTCGCCTGTCTTTAGTTGCAGTGGCACTAAATTGGCTGGTGGTGCACACGTCACATTACGCGCTCTAAGATGGCACTCTAATTCATTTTTCCATGAGTGATTTTTGTCTGTGACCTCAAACTTGGGCTGAAAATTGTTTAATGTTAAATTTTTGCCATCGAATTCACTGTTTTCAGTTTCAGAGTGTTTTTCTTCTCTGATTGTATATTTTTGTTAATTCCTTTAAAAGTTACATTCAAAACTATTCTGCTTTAAACTGCTTCTGCTTGGTTTTCCTATTTACCCTGCTTATAAGTGAAGCTTGACCGCACCGGATTAATATCTGCTATAAAAGGGGGATAACGGTTCAAATGGAGGCAACATACTTCAAAACGATGTCTGTGCCTTTCATCAACATAGTCTGCACCTCCATAAAGCTTTCCTGCAAGAAGACAATAATTTACATACACAGAACAAAAAAACAAAAAAAACAAAACAGTACATGATGCTTTAAACGTTAAACTTAAATTCATATAATCTGATCTTGGTTCTTACTCAATATGCTAGTCTCGTTCTTGAAAATGGTCCGTCGCTTTCCCAGCCTCATCGTGCCACCCATTTGTCCTGGATTGTGCTCAGGCATATCGATCACCTACAGCACAAAATCCAATATAAATCATACAGCGTTGCTTAATTTGATCCATTCACCTTGCTGCATCTACTTCTTTATTCTCATAAACTCACCACAGGGTGTTTTGATTCTGGGTCAAACTCTGTGGAGTTAGCATCTGTTGTAAACAGAGGATTAGTAAACAATGAAGCTCTACATTTTCTCCAGTGTAAACAGGTGGCAGGAAATGAGAATGAAAAGCAGTGAAACATACCTGCCCAGCCGAGCACATTCCTGGCGAATTCACAGACTGCAAGCTGCATTCCCAAACACACACCTAAACTCCCAAAGCACAGATAAATCACTCTACACATGGGCTCGGTAACTGAAATTCTTCATAAATAGGCTTCGTTCTTACCTAAATAGGGTTTCTTCTGTTTGCGGGCCCAGCTGATGGCCTGAATCTTGCCTTCAGTCCCTCTGACTCCAAAACCTCCCGGTACCAAAATACCACTGCAAGTAAATTGCTATTAGTAGTTAATATGTCTCATTAAATATGAATAATGTGAATTCCATTAATATTACACGCTAAATCAAGGGTGTCCAAACTTTTTTCCCCAAAGGGGTCCAGATTAGACCACATCAAAACACCAGAGAGCCGATTACCAAAATATTATTTAAGTATCATGCAAAATGCTAAATATTTACAACATGGATCCATAAATATATCTACCACAGTAAATTTGATTTGAAATTACAGTCCCCTCTGAAACTATTGGAACAGCGAGGCCAATTTTATTGTTTTCGCTATACACTGAAGACTTTGGGTTTGAGATAAAAAGGTGACAAGACAACTGATCAGAATTTCAGCTTTCCTCATACTTACATGTAGACGTGTTAAACAACTTAGAACATGCTGCATTTTGTTTGAATCCATCCAGTTTTTTAAGCGATCAAAAAGCGATCTTGCTGCCTAGGTGTGCCCTGCTGTTTAAATTGATTGTTTAAAGAATTAATAGCTCTGAATGTCTATTCTTGGGTTCACCTATGTAACCAAATATTGTGTTATTTACTACAAGACTCCTTTCTATAATTTCCTATAATTTTGCTCAACTAAAAATTGGGTGGTCTGCCACCAAAGGTGTCATGTTCTAAATTGTTTAACACATTTTGATGTAAATATCAGGAAATGAAAGCTGAAATTATGACTTATCGTCTCATTCATCTTTTGATCTTAAACCCAAATGTCTTCAATGTATAATGAAAACAATAGGATTGGCCTTGCTGTTCCAATACTATCAGAGGGGACTATAAATTATGAATATGACCTCAAATTATTATTATTTTTTTTTTTTGAGTATTTACAATCAAATCAGGTGGACAGTGTAGGGCCTCCCCCACCCATTTAAGAGAGCAAAAATAATTGGACAAACTAATAACCATAAATTAAATAGTTGGTTGCAAATCCACTTTAAGGCCTCTTAAGAATTCACTATTTCAAGGTTTTCCATGCTTAGTCTGATTTAAAAAAAAAAAAAAAGTTTGATAAAAAGCTGGTTCTGCAAGGATAGCTTCCAGCTGCTTCAGTTTCACTGCCCTTACATCCTCTGATTTTTTTTTTTTTTGCATTACCCTTTGATTTGTTTCAATAATGTCTTAGGATATTAAATTCCTTAAATTACCGTAATCTGCAATAGTTCTGGCTGAAAAAAATTCCTGTTTCCTGCGCTCACTTCTTGTCTGTAGCCATGAATAAATATCCTGAAGTAAATTAATTTGCAGGTGTGGTCAGAGGAAAAAAGGCTCTTGGAATTCAGCTGTATTAACACAATCTCCTGCCACTGTGAGGTGAAAGGAAGAACTGCAAGGAGTTGGCCAGGAGGCCACCTATCACACAAGTCTAAGAGAGAAGCTGTGGCCACTTAACATCTGAAACAGTCACAGAAATTCTAATGGTTTCCACTACAAATATCATTACAAACCATCAGCTAACCATTAATACCATTACCGGTCCTTAATGATATCCACTAGACATAGAATGCCACCAATAGAAGGTAACAAATTACCAGTAGAGACCAACAGGGACCATTACAGTTTCCATTCAAACAAATACAAGTGCCATTGTAACCATTACAAATTCTATGAGGGTTTATATCTTTTGTTGTTGTTGTTTTTTTTTTTCCCCAGCAGGGAATACATACGCATGAGCAATAGAGAAGGTGAGGGCTAAAATGTATACAGCTATTTTATTTTTGGACTTGGGGGATTTTTCTTGAAGCAGAAACAGGATCAGCGCTTTATTTTATTATCAGTTATGAGTCAGCAGCATGCTGTGAGGCTTTGATCCATTGGCTAACCACAACTTCATTTTTATGACAAAGCTGATCACTTACTCTGCACTACATAGCTTCTGCCAAGCTTCATGGTATTTCACAGGCTCTTCCTGCAGAGTAACAGGCTCCAAATCTGCAGAATCGATATACTTTGGGGGGAGGAATGAACGGACACAAAACAAAACAGGATGTTAGAGAACTGACTGCATACAACAGTTTGCCCAGATCTACACTTACAAGTTGCAGTTTCTACTGATCATCATCGATTGTATTTTAACTCAGTATCGCCAGTCCAGACAACACAAACTTACTTTAACCTCTAGTTTATGGTTGATGGCGAGGGCTGAGTGCTCCAGGGCTTTGATAACCGAAGCATACGAGTCAGAGAACTTTGTGTACTTCCCAACCAAGGCTATGGAACAATGCTCCAACAGTCTGTCTGACCTGAGACACAAACACGTGCAAGTATTAAAAGCAAATGAGAAATAAGTTAAGAGGGAAACGTCAGAACACAGCACAAGTCAAAACACAATAAGCAAAATCCAAAAGGTACAATTGTGCTTGTACTCAAACTATTAGGAGTGTGACTTTACTAATGTTGCAATAAACTATAGGATTTACAGGTTACAAAATTGTTTAAAAGGGTGAGCCTACTACTACTATTTTACCAGGTCTCAAATGTCTCACACACCTGTCTGACATCTCTTTCCATTTAGCGAGCATCCTCCTGGGCCTGCCCTCAATGGGCAGATCGAGCCTTCGGCAAAAGAAGTTTACTACACCCTGCTCCTCCAGCAGCAGTGGCACTCTGTAGATGGAGGACACATCATGGACGCATATTACCTTGGTAGAGATGGGAGAATGTACAATTAGAAACATTGCAGTAGATACAATGATGCAATGCTTTATCCAATTCATATAGCCAATGTGGTCCATGAAAATATTTAAATAGTTAATAATTGCCAAATGACATATAGCTCACATATACAGTCAGATCTATGGCTGTAATTCCTAAATGGTTAATGCGATTTTTTTTTTTTTTTATAAAAGCTGAAAGTCTACATTTCAATCACATACTGATTGCTTCATTTCAAATCTATTGTGGTATACAGAGGCTAAAAGTAAAATAAAAATAAATAAAAATAAAAAAAATTTATCACTGTCCAAATACTTATGGACCCTACTGTTTGACATACTACAGATAAACTTGTTCATCCAAAAACAAACAAACAAACAAACAAACAAAGGTTGGGCAATACGGCAAAATATCACATATTGGCACTTAGACATTTTTTATTTACATCTAACATTTTACATGCCCATCACAGTTGTGATCAGGTTTGCTCTCAAAGTGTCAAATGCCAAATGGGAGAACAGCGATAACTGAACAATTGGTCAAATTAGAGTTTAATATCCAGTAGGTTAATATCAAAGCGGTTACTGTGAAAACAAAGGAACTATCCAGTGTCATGGAAACACTGCCAATACACACAATAGTCTGATAAAAGTGTATCGCAATATTAAAAACATGTAACATCCTTTTAACAACTAACCCAATCTGACCCAATTTGCGCTGGACCTCAAGCTGCTCATTCCAGGACTTTTAAAACACAGGCAGATCTGCTTGTGTTCCTTTAAGGCATATTATTTAACTGTATTATAAGAATTTTTGCTTGTTTGTTTGTGATTTAAGGTCATGACAGCTACCTTGGCTATTTTCATGGCAGGGAATTCTCTTGGTTTGCACTACACTTACACTTTACAAGCTTTACACTGTGTCTCATTTACCCATTCACACACACATTCTCACACCAATGGTAGCAGAGCTGCCATGCAAGGTGCTAACTTGTATGGGAGCAACGTGGGGTTCAGTGTCTTGCCCAAGGACACTTCGGTATGTGGAGTCATGTGGGCCGGGAATCAAACCGCCAAACCTACGATTAGTGGACAACCCGCTCTACCACCTGAGCCATAACCGCCTCCTGTATTCATTCTCGTGAGTGAGGGGAAAAAAGTATTTGATCCCCTGCTGATTTTGTACATTTGCCCACTGACAAAGAAATGATCAGTCTATAATTTTAATGGTAGGTTTATTTGAACAGTGAGAGACAGAATAACAACAAGAAAATCCAGAAAAATGCATGTCAAAAATGTTATAAATTGATTTGCATTTTAATGAGGGAAATAAGTATCTGACCCCCTCTCAATCAGAAAGATTTCTGGCTCCCAGGTGTCTTTTATACAGGTAACGAGCTGAGATTAGGAGCACACTCTTAAAGGGAGTGCTCCTAATCTCAGCTTGTTACCTGTATAAAAGACACCTGTCCACAGAAGCAATCAATCAATCAGATTCCAAACTCTCCACCATGGCCAAGACCAAAGAGGTCTCCAAGGATGTCAGGGACAAGATTGTAGACCTACACAAGTCTGGAATGGGCTACAAGACCATTGCCAAGCAGCTTGGTAAGAAGGTGACAACAGTTGGTGCGATTATTCGCAAATGGGAGAAACACAAAAGAACTGTCAATCTCCCTCGGCCTGGGGCTCCATGCAAGATCTCACCTCGTGGAGTTGCAATGATCATGAGAACAGTGAGGAATCAGCCCAGAACAACACGGGAGGATCTTGTCAATGATCTCAAGGCAGCTGGGACCATAGTCACCAAGAAAACAATTGGTAACACACTACGCCATGAAGGACTGAAATCCTGCAGCACCCACAAGGTCCCCCTGCTCAAGAAAGCACATATACATGCCTGTCTGAAGTTTGCCAGTGAACATCTGAATGATTCAGAGGACAACTGGGTGAAAGTGCTGTGGTCAGATGAGACCAAAATGGAGCTCTTTGGCATCAACTCAACTCGCCGTGTTTGGAGGAGGAGGAATGCCGCCTATGACCCCAAGAACACCATCCCCACCGTCAAACATGGAGGTGGAAACATTATGCTTTGGGGGTGTTTTTCTGCTAAGGGGACAGGACAACTTCACCGCATCAAAGGGACGATGGACGGGGCCATGTACCGTCAAATCTTGGGTGAGAACCTCCTTCCCTCAGCCAGAGCATTGAAAATGGGTCGTGGATGGGTATTCCAGCATGACAATGACCCAAAACACACGGCCAAGGCAACAAAGGAGTGGCTCAAGAAGAAGCACATTAAGGTCCTGGAGTGGCCTAGCCAGTCTCCAGACCTTAATCCCATAGAAAATATGTGGAGGGAGCTGAAGGTTCGAGTTGCCAAACGTCAGCCTCGAAACCTTAATGACTTGGAGAAGATCTGCAAAGAGGAGTGGCACAAAATCACTCCTGAGATGTGTGCACACCTGGTGGCCAACTACAAGAAACGTCTGACCTCTGTGATTGCCAACAAGGGTTTTGCCACCAAGTACTAAGTCATGTTTTGCAGAGGGGTCAAATACTTATTTCCCTCATTAAAATGCAAATCAATTTATAACATTTTTGACATGCATTTTTCTGGATTTTTTTGTTGTTATTCTATCTCTCACTGTTCAAATAAATCTACCATTAAAATTATACACTGATCATTTCTTTGTCAGTGGGCAAACGTACAAAATCAGCAGGGGATCAAATACTTTTTTCCCCTCACTGTATCTCACCTGTTCGGGCTCCACATGACAGAACATGGAGATCTTCTCCTTCACAGAGTTCTCAAGCGGAGTGCAACAGCGGCACATGATCTTAAGGAATTAAAAACAGAGCTGTAATGGCATAGAAACTACGCAGCCGGAGTTTAACAGCCGGCCTGCGTTACCTGAATTGAAATAAATGTTGAATATGTTTAAAATGCACATAGGAAAATGGCTCACCAGGTCTGGAGAAAGGCCGAGCCCTCTCAGCTCCCTCACACTGTTCTGCGTGGGTTTGGTCTTCTGCTCACCTGTAGCACTAGGCTAAATATATAAGAATATAAGGCAAATCAGATATTTTAACCACATTAAAACAAAAACTGTTTAATAATAGTCTAACTCTTGGCATATGATATTTTAATTTATGTAGCTTAATAGATACTAAAGCCACTGATTTATAAAAAGGATATAAACCTAACACAATTAAATAAATCTTACAGTTAGGAGCCTTTAGAAAAAAAATTTTTTAGCCATTAAAAATAAATTGTGCATGCAGTTCCTAGTCATACTGACCATGATTACATATTGGAAAAGACATAATGTACATAAAAAAAAAATAATCCAGTAATTCCAGTAGTGTGAAAATAACTTTGATTAAAACAGAATAAAAGAGGAGCACATAAAGAACACATACACTCATTGCCTACTTTATTAAGAACATCTGTACATTCAGCCAGTCACGTAACAGCAGCACAATGCATAAAATTATGCAGATACAGATCAAGAGCTTCAGTTACTGTTCACATCAAACACCAGAATGTGATCTCAGTCCCTCTGACTGTGGCATGGTTGTTAGTGCCAGATGGTTTGGGCTGAGTATCTACTGGGATTTTCATGCAAAACAGTCTCGAGTTACACAGAATAGTGCGAAAAACAGAAAACGTCCACTTAGTGGCAGTTTTGCAAGCAGAAAACATCTTGTTGATGAGAGATATCAGATGAGAATGGTTCCAGCTGACAGGAAGGCCATGGTAACTGAAATAACAACTCTTTGCAACTGTGCTGAGCAGAAAATGGGCTGTTGTAGTTCAGAATGTTGTGTGTTCTGTGATGCTTTTCTGCATAAAAAGTTATTTGAGTTACCATAACCTTCTTGTTCAACTTGAACAAGTCCTGGCCATTCTCCTCCGACTTCTCTCATCAACAAGGCGTCTCCTGCTGCAGAACTGCCACTCACTAGATGCCTTTTTTTTTTTTTTTTTACTCCGTTCTGTTGTGAGTTGTGTGAGTAAAATCCCAGATCAACGGTTTCTAAAAATACTCACTCCAGCCTGTCCGGCACCAACAACCCTGCCACGGTCACCGATCACATTCCCCCCCCATTCTAATGTTTGGTGTGAACATTAACTGAAGCTTTTGACCTGAATCTTCATGATTTGATGCACTGCACTGTTGCCACGTGATTGGCTGATTGGATAACTGCTTGAATGTGCAGGTGTTCCTAATAAAGTGGATGGTGAGTGTAAGTGGTATTATCTACACTGCATACAACTAGGGCAGAGTAAAGGTCTCGAGGTTAGAGCACTTGGTCAAATACAATAGAAAAGTATTGGGGGTGTGAAGGTGAAAAGATCGACAGAATCACAATTGTATTTCATTTTTATATCATGCATTACACTGTATTTTGTGAATAGAAAATCACAAGTGAGTGCTCACCTGGGGAACAAGACTGACATGAATGTTACAGAAATTTTGCTTCTTCACTTTAAACTGGAACTGTCTGAACGCCTCGATGAAAGGCATGCTCTCGATGTCTCCGACAGTGCCGCCCAACTACACACACACACAATGTACTGGATTTAAGCAAAACCATGAACAGGATTTGTGAATATCTCAAAATATTTAGCCAAGTTTAAACTTACTTCAATAACACACACTTGAGGTTCCAGTCCATCATCATCCACAGGAATCTTGGCTTGCTTCATCACCCACTCCTGAATGGCATCTGTTATGTGTGGCACCACTGAAATATAGTTTTTACTTATATAAATGGTGATTCAATTTGACTTTTACAGGATGCAAGATGGAATGTTGCCCTCTCTGGTTAAAAATAAATAAATAAATAAATAAATAAATAAATAATAGCTATTGCCAGCTACTTGTGGAAAATAATTTATAATGTATGCCGTGCTGCACTTTTCCTCCACCGCATGCATTAATCTCCTACAAGCACACACACACACACAGAGAGATAGAATTCAAGGCATGCGAACCAAACAACAGTGGGATGCAACTCAAGTATTCCCAATTTGTGACTGATCAATATTACAGACATAAGAGATTCAAATAACTTCACTGTTCACATCAATGTAACCATCAAGATTACTAAGTGCTAACAAAACCAATCAGCAAGAGATCGTCTTTTAGCGACCAACAGCTCGTTAGTTCTTACTGCGTGTGCCTGATCAAGCAGCAGCATGCATTTAACTGTGCTCTCTCTCCATTACCATAAACAAGGACCTATCCTACAGAATGAGCTACTCATCAAACATTAACTTGCTAGCTAGAATATCTCAGATTAAAAGTAAAAAGAAAAAAAAAAGTAGATCTGCTGTAAATATAGCACTCAAAGTAAAATACTGCTGACATTTATTAGAAAAATATACAGTACTGACTGTACCATGAAAATGTACTGTACTTGTTTAAATGAAAAAAATAAATATGAATATATGCTAACAATTAATAAATATTAAATTAAATTATAGAACCATCCAGATTGAACCAAAAAGTAACATTCCAAATAACAAATAAAAATAGAGACGTCCAAAATGAATTAAAAAACACTTCAAATAACACAACAAAATGTGTCAGTGATAGTTTTTATTTAGCCTCTAGAGGTTGCTCTCGTACTGTATAATGACAGAGGACCCTTCTCAGCTGCTCCCACAACGGACGCAACCGGGAAAAACTATCGGTGTGGATTTTTGACGATAACTTATGTTATTTTTATCGACTTATTGGTTATAACTGGCAAAACCGATCAATCACTCGACCGCTGCACCACAGGCTGAAAGTAGGGGCTGTCCCTGAGGCACTGTGCATCTCTGTGGCTGTTTATACACAGCTAGCTGACTAAATCTAACAATTTCTTTTTTTAATCTAAATCAGCATTTTTTTTTTTGCTCCAGCCTGTCAAAAATATTTATGCCGTTTCTCTGGATATTCTGTGCGGAAATTTTTACTAAATTCACTATGCGTGTGTTTACTGTTTGACTCGTATAATCTTACCCTGCACGGTCTTGCCCAGATAGTCTCCTTGTCGCTCTTTGTTAATGACCGACTGGTAGATCTTGCCGGTTGTCAGGTTGTTGTCTTTGGTTAGACGGATGTCCAAGAAGCGCTCGTAGTTCCCCAGATCCAGGTCCACCTCTCCTCCATCATCCAACACAAACACTTCACCTAAACACAACGCAACCACAACATTGAGTCTTCAGCTCAACATGTTAAAGCAATCGGTAAGCTAAAGTCCTGTCCCCTTTGCTAAGCAAATCAAGAACTAAATCTAAATAGACCTCTCCAAGGATCCCTTGGTATTAGTATTGATTTAGTGCATTACTTTACCATGTTCATAGGGAGAGAATGTCCCAGCGTCAATGTTGATGTACGGGTCAATTTTAATGGCTGTAACATGAAGGCCGCATGACTTCAGGATAGTCCCGACACTGCTGGCGATGATGCCTTTCCCAATCCCTGAGATCACACCTCCCGTGACCAGAATGTATTTCATTGTGGCGTTCATAGTCTGCAAGACAAAATGTGGACTTTAAGAACCCGAAAATGGTCAACATGTGGAGCAATACTTTCGACTGTGAAAGCAGATCTATTATAGACCCTTATCTGACCACTAGTCAATTAACAACAAATACCTTTGCACAATGCAAGGTCACATGGGCACAGTTTGCTAGTTCTTGAGTAGGAACGGGACCACCACAGAACTACTACTCTATAGATATTATTTAGATAGTAGACCATTCACAGCAGTGACACTGACAAGGTAGTGACGCATTATTGTTGGTTGCGGTGATACAAGTATATCAGGTGCAGCATTTTATAGTCACAGCTGGGTAGAGAAACCGTTTGCCAAGCAACAACATCCAGCCACCTGCATTCTCCAGTTAGAAACTGAGCACTGATGAAGGGCTGAGGAGGAACTGTATGTCTACAAGGTGGACCAACAGCTGCAGCAAGTATCACCATCGTGTTATTACCATAGCAGTGTCCAAACCCCAAATAATATCCGATCAAGAGATAGAAGGGAGCTGACAATTGTGTACAGTATAGGATGAGCTACATTCATTAATTATGCATCCACAAAGTGAATATATATTCTAGGTGGAGTATACGGCAAAAATAAATGTTATAGTTGAAGATTGGGTTAGGCAGAAAGATTTTTTAATTTTTTTTCCAGGCTGGCTCACAATCCACAATTTTATGATCAGGATCATTTTTCATGTTGGTTAAGACTCTTTTGCAATTTACTAAACAGAACTAAGGTTAGTGTCCCTATATTGATAAATACAGCTCTACAAGGAAACATAACCTCAAAGGAAATACAGAATTTCACACCGACTGCTTTATTGGTTTCCAACAAATTTTTACGAAAAAGTGCACTTCCTAACAAAACTGATATCTATAATAATTACACTGATATCAAATACATCTCAAACGTAGATAACATGTTTTATAATGTTAAATAATAATGTACAGCACTTCTATTCATGTCTTTTCTTTCTTTCTAAGCCCAAAGGTTATTCGGAGGTAAGTGAGTATTTCTATATCTTTAAGTACTGAATACATTTGCTGAGTTTTTATTAGGGCTGCACAATATATCGAAATTATCAAAATATCGCAAATGTATGCATCGTGATGTGTATCTCACAAGGGCTTATGATAATGATTTTAACACGTCAAAAAGTTCAAAAAGCATGAAATACGCAGTTAGCAGAGAATGCTTTCTTTTCCCCAAAAGAACGTCTGTTTGTTATATCATTTTCAGTAAAAAAAAATCTCTTAAATTGATTTTACACACTTACGCAATACACGATACGTTAATGCTATAATTTAACAAGTTATCGCATTTTTCTTCAATATCATGCAACCCTAGTTTTTATTTAACGTTTTTTATTTTTAAATGGGCAGCTTATTAAACCATATTAAGGATCAACTATTGTTAAAGTTCAAATAAAACCCTAGTTTTCGACTATTTTAATGGGTATTATATTGTTGGTCGGGTAAAACATCATGGCATCAATGATGTCTTTCCAGTGCTTTTATTTATATATATATATATATATATATATATATATATATATATATATATATATATATATTATATATATATATATATATATTTTATATATATATATATTTTATATATATATATATATATTTTATATATATATATATAAAATATATATATATATATATATTTATATATATTATATATATATATATATATATATATATATATATATATATATATATATATATATATATATATATATATATATATATATATATCTCTTCTCAAAAGAACGACCTTCAAATGCTTTTATCATCAATCTTTTCTTTAGCACTGTTTCTGGAAGCCGTTCTGTTGCACTCGGGTGCGTTCCCCGCGTTACCTGGCTTTTGGCATACTCGTCAGTGGTGCTTCATTTTGAGCTTGAACAGGTTCATCGTGCCAATATTCGTATATTTTGCAAGCCGCCATTGTTCGCACAGTGTCAGTTGTGTAAAATCCAAACCAGTTCCATATAATCGATGTTGAAATTTGTGAGTTGTGAGTCATGCTGCTGTGATGCCAAACAAAACAAGGAGAAGATGTAAGCTAAGGAACTGCCTGTTCTTGGTTATTACTGGTTTGTTCGCAAACCGAGAAAACAATTTAGGGATGTCCGAGTGTTTTCAATGCAATGGACAAAACATGTTCAGTAACAAGACTTCTCTCTGGAAAAACAGACCATGGAGATTTTTAATTTTTTTAAAAATTGTTGCTGAGTATACGACAAAAATATCATATCACGATACTTGAGGACATTTCTACAATATGCAAAGCGTCTTATGTAGGGATGCACCGAAATGAAAATTCTTGGCCGAAGCAGAATATAATGAAAAACTTGGCCGAAAGCCGAATACCGAACACGTTTTTTCCAGTTATTTTGCAATTTTTTTCACCATTGTATAAATTAAATAGTCAAAATGTGCTTTTTACTATTTTGTCTTGCTTTTCAAAGAAAAAAATCAATTACAAAAACTACAATTTCAAAATATTTATTTAACACTGAACATTTTTTTTTTCATTCCATCGGGTATAGGCTACCAACAAGGAACAATATAACTTTAAAAAAATAAATGAGTAAAATAAAAATATTTTTATGTGGCCATCTTTGAGCCCCCCTTGAATAGCCGATGTTAGTCTATAACTGACTGCTGAAAGAATGTAACACTCTGTAGCCTACAACAAAAACGTGCATTAAAAAGTGCAGTGACAAGAGTGCAGAAAATGGTTCTATACGGCTGATTATATTTGGGATATATACCACTCGCGTCCCTGTACACCTCATGGAGTATTATAGTAGATATAGTATAGTTAGATATGTTGTTAATGTTATGGTCCTTGATAGATTTAGTTAGTTTAAACTATAGATTAGTTCATTTAGTCCCCGCTGGTTTTTCCACTCCCAGTCCACAGTACTAGTTCATGTTTCTTGTTTTGACCCTGTTTTCTGTGACCGCAACGTAGATTCCTGGTTTTCCTCCGTTTATGCCCGTTTGCTGCTCGGCCGAAACCTTTGCCTGTCTTGACTACGTTTTTTGGATTACGATTAGGATTTGTCTGCGTGCACTTAAATAAATACGTCTTTACCTGCTTCCGTACTCTACTCCCTTAAGTCTCGCGACGTGACAGAATACTCTGGAACAGAAACAAAACAAACCCACGTGTCCACAGTAAACATTCTAAGAGCACGTATCTCGTGCACGTAGCTCGTGCATGCGCACGCCCCCTCATCGAGGTCGTGACATTCGCGTGTCTCACTCTGGTTGCTAGGCTATTTGGTCGCGTCGTCAAACACGTCATTGTCCGGTCAAATTTATTCAGCCTTTTCACTTACTCGGCCGAACACCGAAAATGCTTTTTTTTTTTCCTTCTATTTTCGGCCGAATAATTTCGGTTGCCGAACATTCGGTGCATCCCTAGTATTATGATATATAATTTAGTTAACAAAATCTCCATAAAAAATATATTTATTACTGTTTTAATGTTAACCCGAGTATGACAATACCTTTCTTTAATACTTTAATTTCCTTTTCTTTCATCAAATGAACAGCATCCATTCAGTACCCTATAATTTGTAATTATTAAAAACGTAAACAATACATCACCATACCAAGATCTCAGAAAAGTGTATCGTGTAATCATTTATCACAATATCCCTATTATATCTATATATCCCAGCCCTAATCATAACCTAGTCATCATATAATCGCTCTGCCTTTACTTAAAGATATTTTCACAATACGTATTCATGGTGGAAATTATAAATTCATTAGCTAGCCTATGACATAGTATTAATTGCACATTTCAACTTTTTTCACACACAATTCAATGAAATTTTATTTGTATAGCGCTTTTAACAATGGACATTGTCTCAAAGAAGCTTTACAGAAACATGAACACAGGATACAGATTTTAAGTGTGTGAATTTTGAGAAAGCAAGTGGCGAAAAACTACCAAAGATGATATGAGGAAGAAACCTTGAGAGGAACCAGACTCAGAAGGGAACCCATCCTCATCTGGGTAACAACAGATAGTGTGAAAGTAAAGTTCATTATTGTTTTTATATGAAGTCTGTTTTGTTGGAACTAGTCTCCTGTTCACTAAAAGAGACAAGGAAACATCACTGGTACTGGGTCTCTAGTCTGGGTATTACTGGGAACGTGATCAGTGGATTGCCCATGCCTGTTGAACGGCAAGTTCATCAGATGCCCATAATGCACTAATTAATAGTTGACTTTTCTAAGAACGTGCTATTAGTTGCATCACTATTTCAAAGGTCAAAACCTTGAGATCAGATTGTCTCAAGCAGTTGTTTATACAATCCTGATCCAGATCAATGCAAGTGCTTTCCAACCCCTGGCCATCTGATGTCTCTGCATTTCACATTTCAGCATTTTGCTGAGTTGCTGAACACGTGGATCAGCTCCTCATCATCACAGAGCATTAACAAGCCCTAGCTGAGTTAAGCGCGTGCCACTAAAAGAAAAAGTGCAGAATGGGAGCTCATCTTGCTGTGATGTCATTCAGCCTTGTGAGACACCTTTTTGAACCCCAAAGATGCAAGCAGAACGACAGACAAAGACTTAAACCGCTATTAAAATGTATATTATACATATATAAAGGTAAACACGTGCTGCATTTCCGTAAACAACTCGACACGCGCGCTGGCTTCATCTTTCAAAGCTCGCGAGCATCTTCTAGCCATATTCAATATAATTCCAGCTAAATGCATTAAAAATGCATTTAGCATATGACTTCATTCACAGTGATGTATGATCAGTGAATGATAGGCGAAGAATGATCTTCACAGACGGTACCAGTTTTCACTTTCTCAAATCAAACATTTATTCTAACCCATAATGCAGCTAGTGAACTTAAAAGACTTAAAAGACACTTTTCCATCACACCTTGTCAGACTCACCTACTAGTAAAGAAGACACAGTCCAGATGAATGTAAATATATCCGTCACAAGCTTCCTAGCTACGACAGTGATCTGAGTTTAAAGAGAGGGAAGAGCACGTGCTGAGATTTCAGAAACTCCAGAAGAACACCATGATAAGACTGCACGTGCTAGTGCTCCTGAGAACCCGGAACAAGGCAGGAAAGAGCGCGAAGACATTAGAGAGCCATTCCTCTTTCAAAATAAAAGACCCTGCTGCAACGCCCATGAGAGAGAGAGCCAGCGCCAGCGCCAGCGAGAGCGAGAGAGTGTTTGTTTGTTTGTTTGTTTGTTTGTTTGTGTGTGTGTGTGTGTGTGTGTGTGTGTGTGTGTGTGGTGGCCTGGGAAAACCCTTTTATGTGAGGAAGTGGGAGTGCTGAGGGAGCTGCAGTATTGCTGATTTTCAGGATTCCTTTAACTGCAACTGCTAAAAAAACAAATAATTATAATAATAATTATTATTATAATTATAATCCATCCATTTTCTACACCACTTATCCTTCAGGGTTACGGGAACCTGGAGCCTATCCCATGGAGCACAAGGCGGGGTACACCCTATACACAGTGCCAATCCATCGCAGGGCACAATCACACACATATCCACATACCCATTCATACACTTTGGACATGCCAATCAGCCTACCATGTATGTCTTTGGACTGGGGGAGGAAACCGGAGTACCCGGAGGAAACCCCCGCAGCATGAGTAGAACATGCAAACTCCATACACACAGCAGCAGCGGGAATCGAACCCGCAATCCTGGAGGTGTGAGGTGGACAGGCGAACGTGTTAACCACTAAGCCACCGTGTCCATTAATATTAATATTAATATTAATAATAATAATAACAATCATCATTATCATCATAATAATAATCATAACAACAACAACAATAATACTACTAATAATAACAACAGCAAAACAGATAAAGCAGGGGTCTTCAATCTTATCCACAAAGGACCACAGTGCCTGCAGGCTTTCATTACAGCCAATAGGAGGCACACTTGAGAGTTAATTGGAGACTAATGCTATATTCACACATACTGGGTACTTATGTGTACCAGCCAGCTCCCTAGTTCAGTAGGAAGTGAATCTTTATATTGTGTACGTGACTTCAGGCACTAGTAAGGACCCTGGCTCACTATACATTGGGACACCGATAACTCAATTTCCGGGGACATGACTATGTACTCGCGTTGTAAAACATCACCAAAAATGAAAAAACTTTATAAGATTTATGTTTTATATGTCATATAAATTTGTTAGCTTAATCACATGAGTTTCTGATATAATATAGCAGGATCATAGGCAAGCTAGTGGATTAAAAAAACCATTAAACACTTAAAAGTCATTAGATTCAAACAAACAGTATATAGATCATCAAACAAAGTTAAACATCGCTAACGTGAGAAATCATTTGAGAGCTACAACAATGATAACAAGCTACTTACATTTGCAGCCGGAAGTTGGCTGAGAGGCTTCAGAAAATATTAAGTCATTTCCAGTAAGGAAACAATGTAAGCATCGATGCTACCTGGGATTTGTGGTGCATTATGGGTTTTTTAGGGAGTAAAAGTTCCAGTGCCCTGGAAGGATTTTGTGATTGAGCCTGCCCTTAAAATGGCCGACTCCCTGATCAGTGCCCTGACTACTGAACTAGGGAGCTGATTGAAACATACCCACAGAGATATTATCGCTGCAATTCAGCACTCTGTACTATGAACTTGCCAGTATGTGTTCCTACTACTGTTTGCCATAGTAACATGTTCAGCGCAACTAGCATTCCACTTTTGACACCAAATCAAGTTTATTTGGCATTAAAATGAAACATTCTGGAGAGCGTTTGTATATAAAATTCACCAGTGCACTTATGCATCATATCCTAGGAGATGAAGGCTGTGTGTGCTCTTTGCCGTTAGCTTATGGCCTCCTTGGCCTCCTAGTTTATGGAGTGATGTCAAATCAGCATGGCTGCTCACAGCATCAGACGTAGACTATGTAGCACGTCTTATCTTTAAATGAGTTATACTGTATATAAGCATTTGATTTAGATCAATCAACATACAGACATATTCACTTGTTAAATCTATAGCACTGACTATACAGGTTGCTGTTTTGAGAAGGAAAATATACATCGTTCATCACAGTTAGCTGGCTAGCTTGTTGCTAACAGAAGATGAACATGGAGGTGTCCATGTGTTTTTTGTTGTTTTTTTTTGCAGCAAATGACCAAATAGAGAGAAAATTGGAAAAAAAGAAATTCAGGATAACTCCCATCTATCAGCTGATAGAAAAGTGTTTAATTTATGATTCATTTCCACTCAAACATGTGAAACTTTTTTCTTCATTCAGGGTTTTAAACTCTTCAAAAGTTTTGTTATTGTTTTCCCATATTATGGCATCAGATCTGTGATGCCAGTGCAATTTTTTATTTTTTATTTTATTTTATTTTGACAGGTTTCATTTTCGACTTTCATTGTCGCCTTTTTTTTTGGTTTGTATCTTTTTCTCAGCTGATTGCACATACAATGTTTCATTAAAGGTGTTTTTAAAAGTCCAACTTTTGCATCTTCAAAGAATTATAAATGTAGACCTTTTAATAAAGCTGGGAGCTTATGAAGATGAGTGAAGCCAAAATGTTGTTTGCCTCTATATCAGTGGTTTTTTCTTTCTTTTTTTTTTTTAGTGCCTTCCCTTGTCAAACATCCTACTGGAATTTCAGTTTATCCTGTAGGATCTTAGTTGATTTTTAGAATCTTAATTGAACTTTATTAGAAATAATGTCTTGTTATTGGAAAGTTTAATGACATCATTCTGCATTTTATGTCCAATCAAATGCTCTCTAGAATCTGAACTGTCCCGTCCCCAACAGTTGTGGGTTTCCTGGCTGTGAGGTAAGCTAACCGCTACTGGCTATTTAAAAAGGCAGCCACTATATATGTTTTGTTCTGTTCCAGTGGAAATTACATCAACCCATAGAATAATGCTAAATGTTTCAAGGCACTTCACAGGGACTTCACAGAGTATTTTCTCTCTCTCTCTCTCTCTCTCTCTCTCTCTCTCTCTCTCTCTCTCTCTCTCTTTAAAGTTAGTATTCTATCCTATTACTAATCTTAAGAAACCATCCTCTAAACATCTTAATCTGTATTGGTCATTAATGGTTAATAATTCATGGAACACAAAGTTCAAAACAGTTCATTTCTTATATTTAAATCTTACATATACTGTTCTGACAATTAAAAAAAAAAAACACTATAGAGTGGAAAACTGCACCTTTAGGATTCTTAAAAATATTGAACTGAATTCCCATATATACCGGAATACCAACCCAAATGGAGCCCATTAAAAAATCATGTAGAAGTGGTCCTAAAGGATATTTATGTCTTATGTCTATAAGATCATTTCTATAGGAATCTCACAGGAATAGTTCCAAAATATGGTAGAAATTATCATTAGAATCCTGTACAAGTTTCTTACTGGTATCCTTTAGGATTTTTTTTTGAAAAGGTTTTGGACTTTCTGTCCAGATTTAGCATTTTCATGTTATTTTTTCCCTATTCCTTTTTGTTCATAGAGCAATGTAATATATCTTGTTCCTCATTACCTAATTATTTACTCAGGTATAGGCTACTTACCCACATATTTAGATATTAGCACATTTTTATTTTATTGTTCTTGACACGCCTTGATTGAACTGACCATGAGGTGGAGCCATTGCTCCACTATCGCCTCAAAGCAATAGTTCAGACAACCAAAAGAAGGACAGAAAGAAATTAGGGACAATTTAACACTTTAGGTGCTATGCTAGTGTTGCTAATAAGTAAGGCTGCTTGTAGCTACCGGATTAGCACTGTGCGAATGAAATCAGCATACCTAAATCAGCACCCACTCATGCCAAACTATGTCAAGTTATTCATTTTATATTTGCTTGTATGGTTTCTCACAATGTAGGATATGTTATATAAAATAATGGGCTATTTAATAGCTAATAATAATAGATTAAAGTGATAATAACTCAGCACACTGGTTCATGTTTGGTATCATACTGCATAAGCATCAGACTTAGGTATAGTGATGGGATGATTTGGTTCCAGTTTATTTTTTGAAAATGTACTCATTCTACTTTAAGTATGGGCATATTGTGTTACTCTATGTACAATGTTCAAATGTATGAGGCTGTAACTGGAGGCTATAAGCTTCAATTCCTTGTCAGCCTGGAAGCTCCAGTAAAAACAAAACTAAAGAAACAAAATTCTGACACCAAACATGTGACTACACTGCAGTATTGATCTTGAAACTGTGTTGCCAGATTGAAATAAAGGAGAAAATGGACACCTATTTCTTCTACATATTACACGTCAGGCTTAATCATAGAAACATATTGACCCAGCAGCTAATTTGTTTAAAGTTTGCGGTTAAGGTAATGTTTTTGTACTCCAATATATATGTGGCAACCTGGAAAAATCCATCTGACGTTGCAGAGGATAAATCCAGTCGAACAGCTAAACAATGATGAAAAGTTGACCAAAAATTGGGTCAGTCTAAAGATCGTTAACTTGTTAGCTAAGCCAGCAGAACAAAACTCACTGATTTAATAACAATGAGGCTCCTGTTCATTAAATGTAGTAACTGGCATTTAACTCAGGAATGAGGCAAGAAATGAGACTAACACGGATGACGCTGATGATCAAAGTGCTTACTCATTTTCTATTAGAAACTTATAATCAAATAATTAATTGATAAGAAATGTTAGATATTAGAGTTGAGGTCATAGGTTTACATACGCCTTGCAGAATCTGCAAAATGCTAATAATTAAAACAAAACAAATTGAGGAATAATAAAAATTGCATTTAGTTTTTTATTTAGTTCTGCCCTGAATAAGCTATTTCACATAACAGATGTTTACAAATAGTCCACAAGACACAATAATAACTGAATTTACACAAATGAACCAGTTTACATTTACAAAAGATTACATTACGCTTGATTATTAATAAGGTGTGTCGTTACCTGGATGATCAATGACTGTTTTTATGTTTTGTGAGAGTTCTTCATGAGTTCCTTGTTTGTCCTGAGCAGTTAAACTGCCCACTGTTCTTCAGAAAAATCCTCCAGGTCCTGCACATTCTTTACTTTTCCAGCGTCTTCTGCATATTTGACCCCTTTCCAACAGTGACTATATGATGTTGAGATCCATCTTTACACACTGAGGACAACTGAGGGACTCGTACACAACTATTACAAAAGGTTCAAACATTCACTGATGCTCAAGAAGGCAACACGATACTGTACATTAAGAGCCAGGGGGGTGTAAACTTTTAAACAGGATGATCGAGTAAATTATTATTATTATTGTTATGTTTTTTTTTTATATTTAGTACTGACCTTCAGAAGCTACATAAGATAGTTACATATCTCATAATAACAATTTACACCGAGAATCCTGTTCAAAAGTGTCACAGCTCGGTCTGATCAGAACTCAAATTCCCAGGATGCAATACTCACTTCTCAGGCACGCATGCGCTCCCCATCCCCGGAGTTCTGATCAGACACACCTGGCACCAATCACACACTAGTACTTAGAGAAGACATCCACCTAGAATCGGCGCGAAGTATACGCTCAGTAGCCTAGTTTGCTGCGTTACCAAGCCGATCTAGTTCGTTGTTTCTTGTGATCCTCGACCCTTGCTTTCTGTCTCGACTACGCTTTCTGGATATCCCCATTTGTATTGTTCGCCCGATCGCTTGACCCTTGCCTACTCTACGACTACGCTTCTTGAACTTCCCGATCCTATGCTGTTCACCCGCCTCCCAATCCTGCTTCCGTACCGTCTCGAGGTTGGTGACAGAATACTTCGCCTATTAATGGAGGCAGCGGGAGATCGTTGGCCGAACGCTATCGAGGGACATGGTCGGATGCTTAGCGAACATGATCACCGTCTCGCCCACCTAACTGAGCAGGTAGCTCGGTTAAATCAAGCTGCGCGGCCTCCTACGGTGCCGACCCCACACTTACCTCCCACTCCAGCGCCGGAGAAGTATGATGGAGATCCTGCACGCTGCCGGGGTTTTTTACTCCAGTGCTCCCTGTTTTTCTCCACGTACCCAGACATGACGGAGAGTCAGAAGATCATCCACTTCATGGAACTTTTAACTGGGAAAGCTCTCCTCTGGGCTACCGCGGAATGGGAACAGGAAGGGAACCGTATCAGCACGTTTGAGCAGCTGACATCACGCTTCCGCACGGTATTTGATCACTCTCCAGACAGCCGGGAGACTGGGGAGGACTTATTGTCCATGGCGCAGGGATCACGGAGTGTGGCGGATTACGCCCTCGAATTTCGCACGGTCGCCGCCCGGAGCGGATGGAATGACCCCGCTCTAAAAGCCATGTTTCGCCGGGGATTAAATGCTGACATCTTAACGGAGCTGGCGTGCCGCGATGATCTTTTGACCCTCAACTCACTCATCAACGTAGCTATCCGCCTGGATTGTCTACTACGTAGCCGCCGCCCCGGACGCGGTGAGGTGGAAGCACTGACACCTGAGCACTCTAGTGAACCCATGCAGCTGGGATAGACTCGGGTGAGCATGCAGGAAAGAGAACGACGGCGCCGTGAACACTGTTGTTTCTACTGCGGTGAGAAGGGCCACTTCGTGCAACAATGCCCTCTCAAACAGGGCTCTACCCGAGGGGAAGCCAAAACTGCCAGACCATCTCAGGCAGGGGTGAGTTTCGAACCCATTACCCAGCACTCTGTTCAGTCTGCCTTCGTATTGCCCATTATAGTGGGTTACTCAAGTGTTTCCTGTGTTTTAGAAGCGCTGATCGACTCGGGAGCAGCGGGGAATTTCATTAACCAAGAGACCGTACGCCAATATAACATCCCCGTTCATCCTCTCTGCACCCCCCGCCGTGTCCAAGCCATTGATGGGGCCCCCATAGGAGATGGCTTAATCACCCACTGCACCGAACCTGTTAACCTCCGAACCAGTGCCCTTCATCAGGAGAAGATCACGTTCCATGTCATAGTGACGGCTCGGCACCCAGTGGTTCTCGGTCTCCCTTGGCTCGAACATCACAATCCCCAAATTTCATGGAACCAAAGGGAAATCACGCGCTGGTCAGCTCACTGTATTAATCACTGTCTTCAAGTCCCTGTGATCTCCGTAGCATCTACCTCCATTGAAAGCCCAGATAAGGCAGATAACATTCAGATCCCCAGTGTTTACCACGACCTCATTGAGGTATTCAGTAGGAAGAAGGCGAGCGGACTACCTCCCCACCGTGATTATGACTGCGCTATTGATTTGCTCCCAGGCACTACACCACCACGAGGGAGGGTCTACCCGTTAACGATCACTGAGCAAAAAGCCATGGAAGAGTACATTCAGGAGGCGTTGCACCAAGGGTATATACGACCATCCACTTCTCCAGCATCCGCGGGATTTTTCTTCGTGGAGAAGAAGGGAGGAGGTTTACGACCGTGCATCGACTACCGAGGACTGAACCAATGTTGCGTCAAGTACCGCTACCCACTCCCTCTAGTACCAGCCGCTCTGGAACAATTACGCACGGCCACCATCTTCACGAAACTGGACTTACGCAGTGCATACAACCTGGTCCGGATCTGAGAGGGAGATGAATGGAAGACTGGGTTCAGCACAACTTCAGGCCACTACGAGTATCAGGTCATGCCGTATGGGCTTTCTAACGCCCCCTCGGTCTTCCAATGTTTAATTAACGATGTGTTACGTGACATGCTGGGACGCCATGTGATCGCCTACATCGACGACATACTGATATACTCTGACTCCCGGGAAGAACATGTTCACCACGTTCGCCGAGTGCTACAGCGACTGCTCCGTCACCAGCTATATGTTAAAGCAGTGTGAATTCCATAGAACCACCATCACGTTTCTGGGATATGTCATCAGCCCCGAGGGGATCTCCATGGACCAAGAAAAGGTCCAGGCGGTAGTAAGCTGGCCCACACCCACGACAATCAAGGAACTACAGAGGTTTCTGGGGTTTGCGAACTTCTACAGGAGATTTATCAGGAATTTCAGTGCCGTCGCCAACCCCCTCACATCCCTACTAAAGGGGAAACCCAAACGTCTGGCATGGAATTCAACTGCCCAATCCGCCTTCGACAAGCTCAAGAAAGCCTTCACTACTGCACCCCTCATCAAACATCCAGACCCATCCAGACCGTTTATAGTGGAGGTGGACGCGTCAGAGACCGGGGTAGGAGCCATTCTGTCCCAACGATTTGGAGAGAAGCCAAAACTTCACCCGGTGGCCTTCTTCTCGCGAAAGCTTTCCCCAGCCGAGAGAAACTACGATGTGGGAAATTGGGAACTCTTGGCAGTTAAGTTAGCGCTGGAGGAGTGGAGAGACTGGTTAGAGGGGGCTACACATCCATTTGTCATCTTCACGGACCATAAGAACCTGGAGTACCTTCGCACTGCAAAGCGACTCACACCACGCCAGGCCCGATGGGCCCTATTCTTCACTAGATTTCAATTCACGTTATCCTACAGACCCGGGTCCAAGAACACAAAAGCGGATGCTCTGTCTCGTCTCGATCAGACGGAACGGGTCAACGAGCAGGAGGAGTACATCATTCGTCCTTCATGTGTTATCAGTGCGCTAGAGTGGGAGCTGGACGCGGAACTAGAAAAGATTCCCCAGTCCCAAGTACCTGTAAAGTGTCCTCCTAACAAACTCTTCGTACCCGAAGAGTACCGCCAAGAACTCATCATCTGGGCACACACGGTACTCGGTACGGGACATCCAGGTACACAACGCACACACCATCTCCTGGAAGAGAAATACTGGTGGCCCAATATGATAGGAGACATACACAAGGTGGTGAAGTCCTGTTCATCGTGCGCACAGAATAAAGTACCTCGGACCCTCCCCGCTGGGAGGCTCAAGCCCTTACCTATCCCCGAACGCCCATGGTCACACATATCTGTAGATTTCGTAACAGACCTGCCTAGATCCCAAGGAGATACCACAATTCTAGTCGCAGTGGACCGGTTCTCCAAGTCCGTACGTTTCGTTCCCTTACCCGCTCTCCCCACTGCATTCAGGACAGCCGAACTTCTATTCCAGCATGTGTTCAGGTATTACGGCATTCCTGAGGAGATTGTCAGTGACAGGGGCCCGCAGTTTACCTCCAGAGTGTGGTCCAGCTTCATGACGAAGATGGGAGTGACAGTGAATCTCACCTCGGGTTATCACCCACAAGCCAATGGGCAAGCCGAACGAGTCAATCAGGAACTGGGGCGATTTCTCCGTACGTTTTGTGCCAATAACCCAGAGGATTGGAGCAAGTTCTTGCCATGGGCCGAGTACGCCCAGAGCTCACTACGTCATTCGGCTACCAATCTCACCCCCTTCCAGTGCGTGCTCGGTTACCAACCCCCACTGTTCCCGTGGAACGCAACTCCCACCACAGCTCCGGCCGTTGACCACTGGTTCAAACGTAGTGAGCGTGTCTGGGCGGACACCCACCGACGCCTGAGGGAGACCTCAGACATGTACGAACACAAAGCAGATCGCCGCCGCAAGGAACACCCTGATTACCAACCCGGCGATCGGGTGTGGTTGTCCACAAAAGATTTGAGACAAGCGCATGGCTGTAAAAAACTAACACCGAGGTACACGGGACCATTCAAGATCCTCAAGCGAGTCAATGACATCACCTACCGTCTGGAACTGCCACGACACAGTTGCATCTCCCCTTCATTCCACGTATCACGTCTCAAACCTGTTGTCAACGGTCCTCTAGCCACCGAAGTACCAGCTGAAACTCCCCCGACCCCTCTGGAAATTGATGGACAACCGGCTTATCGCGTCAGGAACATCCTCAACTCGAGACACAGGAGGGGCAAGCTGGAGTATTTGGTCGAGTGGGAGGGTTACGGACCTGAGGAACAGTGCTGGGTTCCCAGGCAGGATATACTTGATCCACAGCTTACCAAGGACTTTCACACAACTCATCCTCATCTCCCAGGTCCACGACCCCGGAGGAGGCCAAGAAAGAACTCTGCTCCCAGAGTGAGCCCTTTGGGGGGGGGGTTCTGTCACAGCTCGGTCTGATCAGAACTCAAATTCCCAGGATGCAATACTCACTTCTCAGGCACGCATGCGCTCCCCATCCCCGGAGTTCTGATCAGACACACCTGGCACCAATCACACACTAGTACTTAGAGAAGACATCCACCTAGAATCGGCGCGAAGTATACGCTCAGTAGCCTAGTTTGCTGCGTTACCAAGCCGATCTAGTTCGTTGTTTCTTGTGATCCTCGACCCTTGCTTTCTGTCTCGACTACGCTTTCTGGATATCCCCATTTGTATTGTTCGCCCGATCGCTTGACCCTTGCCTACTCTACGACTACGCTTCTTGAACTTCCCGATCCTACGCTGTTCACCCGCCTCCCGCTCCTGCTTCCGTACCGTCTCGAGGTTGGTGACAAAAAGTTTACACCCCCATGACTCTTAATGTATCGTGTTGCCTTCTTGAGAATCAACGAATGTTTGCACCTTTTGTAATAGTTGTGTATGAATAAAACAAAAGTGATTATTAAAATAAAAGCCTTATTTTGAATACAAATCTTTCATATCATGAAACATCAAAGTGAAAAATACAGTACTAAGATAACTAATATAAGCTTGCCAGTTAATTCATGCAATTATTTGCTTACCACTACATGTCTAGGCATCCTGACATATTTGCACCACCTAAACAGTGACAGCACTTTTCTACAATTTTTAATATAACCTTTGCGGGGTTTATATGCCCTTTGTTTGGATTTTTGAACAATGAATGAAATGAAATGAGCCAGCTGCAGATTGCTAACTAACTGTTCAAAGGGTCCTGGTATAGAAATGTGGACTCAAATCATAACAGGTGATTCAGCATTGAGGAAAATTAATTATTAACCACATGAGTCACTCTGGAGTGGCAGCATGTGTTTAGCAGAGCAGCATGGAGGAGGGAGCGTTTTCAGATCGTCCCCACAAAAAGAAAAGCAACTGCCTCAGGCGGTTGGTGAGTTGTGGCAGAGCTGTGTTATTTCCACTGGACTAACCATGTTTCCACTGAGGCGGTGTAGCATAAGTACACACACACACACACACACACACACACAGTCTTACTATCCTTGTGAGGACCTTCTGTTGACATAATTATTAATGATTATTGATGATATGCCTACACTTAAATCTAACCACAACCTTAACCCCAGTAACCAAATGGAAACATATTAGCTCTTTTATTTTTGTTTTTTTAAACAGATGCAGATTTTGGAAAAGAAAAAAAAATCAGTTTCCCTCGCTGGGACCAGCCAAATGTTCCCACAAGGTCAAAACTGTCAGATATTTCTATCCTTGTGAAGACACTTGGACATATAAACACAAACACACATTCATCCAAAACACTCAGATCCTTGCAAGACATATGTTATAGAGAACATGAAGGGGTCACGTCCCTATTTCTGTCTGACGTCCACCATATCTCATCATAACGTCGATTCTTCCAGCAAACCCAGAGGACACAGTGTCCTTTGTACCCCACCAACCTCTCTCATCTGTGTACTAATTTGCACATGATTAAATCTCACACCATGCCCCTTAGAGTGAGGGATTTGAGGCTGGGCTGATGGACACATCACTGTGTAGCAACGTGCATGTTCCTCACTGGAAGAAGTTAATGAAATGGTCATTGGCATTGCACAGGGATTGATAGGGAACTAAACTGGTGACTACGTAAGGGAAGTTGGAAGCTAACTGCTAACTGTTGGAAAGAAAGACAGAGATATGACCACTTAATTGTTCAAGATTACTGCTGTGTGTAAACTGCAGATACAGACTTCCCAGCACGCGCATTATCAGCCACTCGGAGACGTAATGAGACAGTTTTAATTCATCTTGGACCATGAGTCTGATTTAATTAAACTGGCCCAGTAGCAAAAGCCCACCACATGCACATCATCCCACCAGCAGGATCGCTAGCAACAGCCATTCTGTCATTTCCTCTAATTAAAAAATGCAGTGCTTCAATCAGACCTGGCTTATTCTTCATAACACACAGACACACAAGTACACACGCTACTTAACAACAAGTATGAGTAATGCTTTAGTGGAGAATTAAAGTACTTTTGTGATCATGGTGGATTTTGCAAAGCTAGCAAAGCAACACAAAGATTGTACACAAAAATAGGACAAAAGAATAAGAATGCTATCTTTATTTGTATTGTTTTGAATATACAGTCCCATCCAAAACTATTGGAATGGCAAGGTTAATTCAATTGTTTGTGCTGTACAAACAGTATGGCCTATATATTTCTGCTCTTGAAGTCTTCATCGAACAGTGGATTGTGATACATTCACCCCTGGCCTGTGAAGGTTGTTGGTGATGTCACTAACTGCTGTTATATATAGCACCTTTTAACCTTAGCGGTTCTACACAGCACTTTATAGTGTTTCTTATTCATCCATTCACATACAAACTCACACATGCAAGGTGCTGGTCTGCCATCAGGAGCAACCAGGGGTTCAGTGCCAGAGATCGAACCTACTAGCCAACCCTGCAATTGGTGGACAACCCACTCTACAACCTGAGCCACAGCCACTCCAGGTTTATCGTTTTTAACAATGAATGCAGGTGAAACTGGTGGAACCTAGGGCTCAAACCAATGATAGACATTCAGAGCTAATAATTCTTTAAACAATCAATTGAACAGGGCACACCTGAGCAGCAAGAAACACCTATCAGTCACATGTTCCAATATTTTTGATCACTTGAAAAAAAATGTGTGTGTTCAAACAATAGGTACCATGTTCTAAGTTGTTCAGCACATCTAGATGTAAATATGAGGAAATGAAAGCTGAAATTCTGATTTATCATCCCATGTTCATGTTTTGATCTCAAATCCAAATGTCTTCAATGTATAATGAAAACGATAGAATTGGTTGTCAGCTCCAAAATTGCCCATAGGAGTTTCAACTGGGTTGAAATCTAGTGTCAGGTAAGGCCACAGCGTATGTTTGCTTCATTTTCATACACATCAAGCCATTCAGTGAGCCCTGGCATAATGCAAGAGACCATGGTTCTTTCAGAGAACACAGCAGGTGCTGTTGTAAGAGTAAGAGGCCCAGTGTACAAGGCCACATGAGCTTTTTATCTGGACACGAGTCACTTAGCAGTGTTTCTCAAAACAAATAACTCCTCCTTTCTGCTTAGTTTTGGTTCACAGTCACATACACATGCTCAGTAAAGATATAGAGAGATCGCATAAAAATATATGTGTGCAACCGAGACTCTATCCTCTAAGGGGACAATCTATGGCAGCAAAATGCTTCCTACATCATAACAGAGCCACTCTCACCATAGGAGTCAAACCTTCAGGCCTGTACAGTTCTCTTGGTGCATGCCATACATGTATTCGCATCGCCTACGTGAAAATATAGTGAAGGATGACTGACCACATCTCTGTAGACAAGTATCTGTGGTGTTTGCACTGAAATATGTTTTCATCTTTATAATGAGTGCTACATCCCTACTATAATATCCATCTCTATGTAGTTGCCGATGCAACTTTCTTTGCAAAATCCTGATCACGTCCTGCATTGACATTCTCAGTCACCTGAAGAACAGATGATCCTCTGTTTTTCTTTACATATTGACTAATGCACAGACATCAGTGTCACTGAATGTGCACTTTCCACCCATTCCACTTACTCTATTTACTTACATCTATGGATTTCTTTACCATAGATCTAAATGTCAATCACTGTTTCTATTGAAAAAACCAGTTGAACAGTGACTGAAGCTCCTGTCATTCACGTTCCAATAATGAACCCTCCCTCAAAGTCACTTAAATTGCAATCATGATCCAAAATCAAGATCACATTGGCCTTACTCAGTATTTCTATATACACCACAGAAGATTGTAGGAAGTTAATCGCATAATTGGATTATACAGTACATCTCTCTGGAAGCATCTGCACTCATTACATTTCTCCAGTCATTTATTCAGGTATTTCCTTTAATTTCTCACTTGTCTGGGTATGTGTTTGTATGGTGGTATAGTCAGGGTTGCCAGATCTGTGTGAACTATTCATCCCAATGAACAAGCAGTATTAATACACATATCTGTCCTGAATAGTTCTTTCAGCAAAGTACTAAAATGATCTTGATTACATGCTACATATAAATACAGAATATGTATGATAATGGATGAAATTGATAATGGATTCTCCGTGAAACCCAAACACCTGGAAATTTTTAGGCAACAGGCATGAAGCTAATAGATATGCAGCTGTTAACTGTCCAAACCTTAGTACATCGAATAGAGTATCTGATCAGTTCATCATACTTCTGATTAATCCTCCATTTTTGCACTGATTTTCCATTTTTTATATCAACTTGTTGTACAATATGTATGTGAAGGTACCTTTTTCACAAGTGAAACCCAACTTCCGATAATGTTACCCCTTTTCACTGTTGACTATTGATGCTGGTGCTTATTTAGAGCCAGCAAACTTTTATAAGAACTACCCTGTATCTAGTTTTAGAGCTGTACCATTACATAATCATATATTTCATAATGTACAGTATGGTATAAATATAACAACCATGGAAGATTTTTCTATTTCTGGCTATCTAAAACTTTACCATCCAAAACCAAATCCATCAGCATCTATGAACAACCGAATATCAATGGCAATTATTATTTGCAATTTGTTAGACATATGTTTGGTTTTGTTTAGTTATTTGTTTGAACTGATTTTAGCTGTTTTTTAGTACATAGTTGCTCAAATGATGTTTTATGTTTTATTATGCATGTTTTATTAGCATTAGCATTGCAGCTCCTTTTTTAACTTTGTTGCAAAACATTTGTTCCTCCTAAGATCATTAATTTATTGGCACAAGTTTGCTCATTTTTTGACAATAAACTTCAAACACTACCCACACTGTACACATTTTATTTTTATGGTGACCATGAAAATAGCATGAACTGCCTGATTAAATGATGCCCCTGAAGTCATTGGATTGGTTCATTCCATCCTTGGGAGGTGGAAAGCACAGAATAGTCGAGATAGAGCACTAGCTTTGGGAGCAGCAGTGGGCAATAGGTTTTTACACCTTTGCAGATGCAGTGAAACCTATCCACGGTTTGGACTGAAGAAGAAGCTCATTAAACCACTAATACATATTCTGTATATGCAAACTGATAGCAAATTTGTAATTACATTAGGGTTTGAAGCAGGGTTATCAGTCATAAATGGCAGTCTTAACAATTGTCAATGGGGGAAAAAAGCAGCAGCGTTAACCTGCCTCTTATCCTGGTTTTGACTCATGAATCATTGCGTGCAAGTTTGATTCATTTGCCATTTTTCAAAGTGACCTTTAAAAATAGCTGAAAACCACAAAGAAAGGAAAATGGTCTTTATGCAGTTGTACAGTGTACAAAAGGTTTCTTTTCTATTTCCAACTTGGAAGGAATCTGGCATCAGGATTAGCCATTGTACTGAGCCCTTGGTGCAGTTGAGGGTTGAGGGCCAACAGTGGCAGCTTGGCACTTTTTGGACTTGTATTCTTTGTAAAAGAAGCTCTTGACTTTAAATGCCAAGCCACCACTGCCCTACTGAATAGACTGAGCGTATGCCTGAGAAAGATTTAAGTGCGGAGGTGATCTCACAGCCAAATTTGCTAGTAGAGAACCATTAATTTTTTATTTATTTATTTATTTATTTTACCAGAGGTCAAAATATGGGCATTTACTCTGTTTTGGGGTTTCCCATGTTCTCCATTGAATTTATTTGTGATGTCACATTCCACAGTAGTGGTTAATGGCTCATAAGAAAGTCAGGGCTTCAAAAAAATGTGCAGTTTTTCATAAGTATCTCTTTTTTTATATAGTCTACTAGGTTTAAATTGATCATTTTATTGTCAATTGTATACAGTGTTTTACTATCAAAAAAGCTTTAGTTGTGCTGTCTGTTTTATCTCTGTACCCATGAGGAGTGATGTGAATTTTCCTTTCCCATCACCCTGCTTACAAGCAGCTAAACACAAAGTCATGATACTCTACACACAGAAACCCAACAGTGTCCTGACTAATCTTATAATAAACTTGCGGTGATGGAAAAAAAAATCTTTTATTTACACTGATTGAAAAAGGCAATTTCCATTCCACCAATGGAATGGAACGCTAGTGTACTGTGAGAAAGGGTTAAAGTTGAGCTACCTTAAAGTCGACCCTACGCTGGCTTCTACAGGCTCTCTGGATATACAGTTTGATCCTTCATTATACCTTCACACAATGTTGAAATCGTTGTTTGTATCTACTAGCCCATCAATTGTTAAAATGCCTGGGGTGAGTCTAACCAACTGTTTTTTTCACCTTTATGAAGGAGCAGGAGTGCTGAATTTAGCTGCATTGGTTTAATTAATAAAAAGTGTCTTTAGCCTCTTCTGTTTAATATTTAATTTAAGATAAAGCAGTCCATGATAAGAGCTCTGAATTGCATAAAGGGATAAATGAGTAAATGCTGAGCAGCCTTGATGACTCAATTTGTATGCATTTGTAAAATTACTATAAATTCCCATGAATAGATCTATATCAGCATTATCTGGCATGGAGTTGAATCAGGCTGGGTTACTATTAAAGAGCCTTGTGTTGTCCTCAACGCAGAGGTTCAGTTACTCTCCCAGAAACTGAGCTCTGAGAGAATGACCACCTGCTTTCCTATTGCTGTTCAGCAAATGGACAGTGATTGAGAATGAGAGAAAGCACAAATGTAATTATTTCATGGCAGAGAATGGTGAAGGATCCAGGGAGGGGTGGCTAGAGGCCCACCAGTGTGTCCAGATGACAGTGAGATAGCTCACTGTGCAGAGTGCTGGCTCAAATGTCAGATGTTCTGCATAATTAAATAAGAGGAAGAGTCACCATGCAGGAGCAGAGTGAGTCATAAAATGCAGACATTTAAGTGAAACCTATACCAAATGCACAATGCACATCCTGATTTTCCAAAGTATTAGATATCCAAAGTTTAACAAAATATATTTAATCAGGAAAAATTGATAATGTCACATCATCACTAGAATTTGTTTAAATTTGTTTTACTCAACGTAGTGCAATATACTGAGTATTGAATATTATACTGAGTATCTAAAATAGAGTTGTTGTTTTTATAATTCTAAGTAGTTTGTCAAGCCAAAGAAGTGGAAAAAAGGCTGTTAGTGAAGCAGTATGATAAAATTTGATGATAGTTATCTTAGGGATGCCTCACACAAGCAAAAATCAAGACATGCTTAATGACCTAATGTACCTAGACCAGTTGTCTGGTCCAGAAACTCATTCTCCACTCATAATTATATGACTTCCTATTTACATTCATTGCTGCTACAGAAATATTCATACAAATACTGAACAATAATATGCTGCCAGGCTAATCCAGATAGTCCCTAGTGAACTGTGAGAGATATTCTCTCCAACGAGTCCTGGGTCTGCCCCATGGTCTCCATCCATTGTAAGTTGAGGTGGTCTCAACTGGTTCTGCTTGATTTGTTGGAAAACTGGCTCCACAACTCTCCAAGATTTCTCTGCTACATCTCCTCATCCTATCACAGAAAATAAGTCCAGCATCCCAGCAAAGGAACCCCAGAGAGCTTCAGTTTGAATATTGAGCTCCTGCTTCACCACCACAGATTGTGTTTAAGCAAGTTCTCTTTTTCCATCACTCATGAATAAGATCTCAATTTACTTCAACTCCTCCACCAGGAGCAATGTCTCTGTCCCCACCTGCAGGGAGCATCCCACTGTTTTCTGGGAGAGAACCATGATGGCCTTGAAGTTTTTTCTTATCCCAGCCACTTTACACTTAGCAGCGAATGTGTGTCGGAGGTTCTTCAGATTCAGCAAATAACACCTCACCAACCTTGGCTGTGCCTTGAAATGTCCATGAAAACCACAAACAGGAGTGGAGATAAGACACACCCTTGACAGAGTCTGACACCCATCTTAAATGTTTTTTTCTTAACACCAAGAATGTGGACAGAACTCTCACTGAGTCTACACAGAAACAAGATCACAGCGATCCAGATACCACTTAGTCCTGCAGTACCTCCCATAAAAAATGCTGTAGACAGAATAAAAATAATATAGATATACTGTTCAAAATTAGACTAAAAAATATTTGCATGCTCAACAGTGGCTTTATTAAAGATCACAAGGTACAGTGTTTTAGTAAAGTAAATAGTTTGCCATCCTTTGTTTCACGAGCAGATTATAACCAGTTTCTATAACAGGTTGTGGTGGAAGTTTCCTCCAAATTTCAACCAATGGGTCTTTCAGTTCATCCACACTAGATCATCAGCAATGTACTAATTTCTTCTCCATTGCATCCCAAAAATGCTGTATAGGGTTTAGTTCATTGTTCTGAGAAGTACTCTTCCAAAAGGCGGCTTTAGGCTTAAGATCAATATCCTGCTGTAAAATCCACTTCACTGATTCCTGCAAGCTTGCAACCATATTGTATACTTCTGTCTTCATGAACACAAGCTCACCAACACCACTGTAGGAAAAACACACCAGACAGTCTGATTGGAATTCTGCTCTTGGCATCCACAATCTACCATCTCTCTTCTATCCAAATTCGATTTGGATTCCTCTGAAGACAGAACAGTTCTCCAGAAGCTGCTGTCTTTTTCTGCATATTCTAGTGCAAATTTCATCCTTGCTGAAACCCTTCTTGAAACTGATGAATGGTTTCCACTCTCTCTCTCTCTCTCTCTCTCTCTCTCTATACCCATACTCATTCATATTGTTTTGAATAGTTTGTGCTATAATTATATCTGGTAATTCTCATTAATGTCTGAAGCAATCCTTGCTGCTGTTTCCCACCTGATTTTCTTGATTTTTCTCACAATTATGCCTGTATGTTGCCAACTGCGAAGGAAGGGAGATTTTAGGGATTTTGCTGATCTTATGCAAACAGATGATGCTAGACCTTTTCTTAAAACTTACTTCTCTCTTCTTATTTATTTATTTTTTAAACAGTGTATATATATATATATATATATATATATATATATATATATATATATATATATATGTATATATATATATATATATATGTATATATATATATATATATGTATATATATATATATATATATATATATATATATATATATATATATGTATATATATATATATATATTTAAACATAACAGTTTATTCCAGACTGAATTCAGATAACACTTCTAGAAATGCATAATCATGACCTGCGTCTCATAAACAATCAACATTACAAATGACCTGGAACACTGAACTTACAAAACTACAGAAGTGATTTACTGTAAATACTGTACTCTACCAAGTACAAATATCTTGAGTATAGTCAAAATGACCTAGTATTATAGGCCCCTCAGAAATTATTGGAACGGCAAGGCCAGATCTTTTGTTTTTGCTGTACATTTGGGTTTGGGATCAAAAGATGAATATGAGACGACAGATCAGAATTTCAGCTTTCCTTTCCTAATATTTACATCTAGATGTGTTAAACAACTTAGAACTTGGCATATTTTGTGGTAGACAGTCCAATATTTAGGCTGCATCAAACCGGTGACCCACTGACATCACCAAACTCTTGCACTTTTCTTTTGTGTTGCTTTTCAAGGCTTGTACTCCAGGCTTGCACTCTGAAATTCTGATCTGTCATTTTATATTCATCTTTTGATCTCAAACCCAAATGTCTTCACTGTATACAGTCCCCTCTGAAAATATTGGAACAGCGAACCCAAGGCTATTGTTTTCGCTGTTCCAATACTTTTGGAGGGGACTGTATAAGATAAGAATAGACAGATAGAATAAACCAAATATAATATTAGTAAACTTATTTCTTGACATGTTTATTCATTTCAAGCTTTAAATGTTCTTATACCTTGGGAGATAATTTTGCTTCTTTCTAGAAATAAATGCTTAAAATTTGCAAAATGATCTGCCAATAGAACAAACCCATTTGAAGCTTTGAGTAAAAATGTCTAGAAATAGATTTGTCAATCTTATGTTGAGTTTGTTGTAATCTGATGATAAGAACTACTAGATAGATTTGAATACATTCAAGTATTCAAGATATTTCCACTTGTATGATGATAGATGTCATTTCCAGTAGTGTTATATGTATCTGTTGGCTTTAGTAGTCATCACACCACATTTCTTTTGCTCTGGTATTTATCCTGAAAGAAATATTTGTGCATTGTTGTACTTTAATGCATCAGTACTGAATTGGGACAACATTACTAAATGTCTGATGCCAAAGCAGTGCACAATACGTTAAATAGGGAATATTCAGACAGTCATGGACAATCGTGTCCTGGTCAGATCTACTGGTCTGATGGAATGTGAAGTAATGTTGATGATCATATTCTGTGTACTGGACACTGGGATTAACATACCCTCCTAGCTTTTCTTTTTCCCTTGCACCTAAAGAAGATCGCACCCAGTCGAAACAGCTCCATGCACCAAGAGACCTATGCTTTCATTATCTGTGTTGTTTGTCTTGTGTGCTCACTTACTCATTGGTTTTTGCCCTCTACATTATTCATTTATCAATGTCACATTGCTGTGCTGTTCTTGTACCGCATTTATCCACATCGTCTTCTCTTTCTATTTGTGTCCCTTTCACTGTCCTTTGGTTATACACTTCTCCCTGTCATTATGGGTCCTTTGTAATTCCACACTGTCTGAGCCAAGCAAATGTGTTGTGTAAGTGGACAACAAACTTATGGTAGTTCAGAATGCTGAGTTAACTAACTCAAGGCTGGGGGAGGTGTGTGTGTGTGTGTGTGTGTGTGTGTGTGTGTGTGTGTGTGTGTGTGTGTGTGTGTGTTTATTCTGCAGCATTTTGTGACTTTTGCTTCAGCACAGGCCCTGGAAAGACATGCATCAATAACACAGGACGAAGTAGGACCTGGTGATTTGCACAACAAGCACAAAGGGTGAAATCTGACAGTAGGTGGGTGCCGTCCCTATTTAAGTAAATGTGGAACATATTGACTTTGTGGCAGTGCTGGTGTAATCTGTGGCAAGGGCAGGGCAGTGAAGGGGAAACTGGGGGAAGGGACCAAAGTTCAACTCTGGGATTAGAGAGATGGGGGTTAATGGAACAAGCAGACCCCTGATAGGAAAGCATATCAGCATATATTATAACAATCTCAGACACAGCTGCATAGGCTGTTGCAGAAAGCATTTTACCATTCATTGACACACAAAAAGAAAAACATTCAGGGATTTACAAATATTCTGTAATTTCTATCTTGAAACGATTATTATAACCATGTCGAATTTATGTTTTTACAAACTGTGTAAAAATTCCATTATATTTTATTCCTTTATCTCGTCATACTGCGCTTGACAGTAATGTGATCTGATTTTTTTTTTAAATGCAAAACACACAAACAAAATTCTCAAACATGGGCCATATTCTGATGATGACCCTAAAGGAGGCAGTGCATACTTCAGCCAGAATGCTGGGAATGTTATGAGCCTGTAACACACTCCCTGCAGGGCAAGAGAAAACATAACACACACACACACACGCACTCATGCACGCACGCACACACACACATGCACTCACACAGATAGAGTGATGGGAAAATAAAGAGGAGGAGTAGATCAACAATATTTGTCATAGTTTGGTCTATTAGGTTTCAGTAACTGGTACCCACATGCATCTTACACACTGTACACTATGTTTTGATCTAACAGATCAAGTACTTTACACACACACACACACACACACACACACACACACACACACACACACACACACACACGCCATGCACGTACAGAGTGTGGAACAGAGTGTCCTGTGTTGGATGAGGATAAACAGTTTGTGTGATAAGGCTGAGGATCATGTTGTGAGCACATTCATTACTCACACACTCATCAGCACCATGAGAACGAAAACACATTCCTGCAAAGCAGGGCATTTCAGAAGCAAAATACATGTACACATGCAGCATTACGGGGAGTAATGCTGAACTTTGACCTCTGTGAGCACACAACACACCTACACTTTTGGGCCAAGATGACTGTGCTAAGAATTAAGTTATATTCTGATTTTTTAAATTTTTTTTAAAAAGACATCAATTTCCCAGTGTGGAAATACAGATTAACACTGAGCCGATTTTAAATCAGCAGTTGTTTATAAAGAAATCATCAAATCTTTCACAGCACTTCTGAGACACATGCTAATGTGCTTTAAGCGAATGCTGGGTAATTCTTTTTCACTTTTATCACACTTTCCTACTAGCTGTTTCTCCTTTCATTACACTTAATGATGGGGCATAATTGGTTTTGATCATCATCCACTCAATGGAGTGTATCCCTGGTGAAATCTTGCTCTCTCTCTCTCTCTCTAACTCTCTCTCTCTCTCTCACACACACACACACACACACACACACACAAACACACACAAGATTGCTGATTGCAGGTAACGCATGATTAAGGACAGCTCCTGAGAGTTAAGGGGTTTACTAAGAAAACAATAATCTTAATCATATCTCTCTCTCTCTCTCTCTCTCTCTCTCTCTCTCTCTCTCTCTGTCTCTCTCTCTCTCACTCTTGCCACTAAACAAATTGCAGATTGTAAGACCACATAATTCTTTGCATTTGCTGCCTGTGTTTACACTCTTCATTCATTTTGATTACCCTGTTCTCGCTTTGTCGCTCTGTTCCTGTTTTTGGCTTTACGCTCAACAACTCACAAATCGTAAAAGCCGTTTATTCCCTTCTTACTTTTATTCTTCTCTCCTGTTTTTTTTTCTTTTTTTGCTTTCTTCCACATACGTATTTGAACATGGCTCTCCCCAATGCTTATTTAACAATAGCTCTTGCTACAGTAATACTACTTATGTGAACAATTTATTTTCCACAACAGTTTACGGTGAATGTGCTTTCAAGAAAAACCAGCAGTTGTGACCTGTATTAACTGAAGCGTGAATGAACAGCAATAACACTCGACTGTTCTTTTTAGTCCTTAATTCCAAGTAGGAAAGATGAATCATATTGGTATAGAACATACTGGTCTGAAGAAAATGCGTCAGCAGATTTTGGGACTTTTTCTGAGCAACAACAGTGGGATGGGATTGTGTTTAATTTACCGTGAATTGTGTTCGCGGCACCCAAACAGGTAATCATCGTTGTGACATTTTGATGTGTGTTTAAGGCATTTGTTAGCTGGGTGGAGGAGTACACACAGTCTATCCTGTTAATTATTAATCACACTTATTCTGAAACTGTTTTTTTTTTTAATGAGCAAGCCAGAATTATTTTCCTAAAATGTCTGAATCAGAAAAATTGGGCAAATTTCCAAACCAACAGAAAATTGTTGTGTTTAGACACTGCTGAAAAAACAAACAAACAATAGAAACCCTCATAGAATTTGTAATGGTATTAATAGTTATAATGGGAATTGTATTGGTTTTAATGGAAACTGTAAAAAACAAAAACAAAAACAAAAACTATGGTTGTAATGGTCCCTGTGGGTCGCTACTGGTAATTTTTTGCCTTCTACTGGTGCCATGTTATGTCTAGTGGATACCATTAAGGACCAATAATGGTTAGCTAATGGTTTGTAATGGCCTGTTCATTTCTGTGATGGTTTCTATTGTTGTTTTTTTCAGCAGGGCAGGCAATTAGGAGATTACTGGTCTAACGAGCTCTGTCTTTGTAGCACCCATTTCACCTCAGCTAAGTATCAGTGAAGAATCAAGCTAACAGGCTTAGCTTGCTAGATAGCTAAAATGTCTATTTTATATTGCTGTAACAAACCTAAGTAGCTCACCTAAAGTCACCAAGAAACTAGATAGATCATGTTCTTACAGAGGAGTTGCCTGAAAAATGTTATGTCTTGAAGGTGCCCACAAACAACACATTTGTAAGTGTCAACAGACCTTCAATTTCTTTAAATGCTCTGAGTTTCTATGAGATAGATATACATGTCTGGCCATTGAAGGTGAGGTCACTGCTTAGCATCTTTTAGCCACTGACAGGATACCAAGCCATAGGGATCTTTCTAGAGTTAAACCATTTGACATTTTTACTTTGGCTGAATAGCACACCCTGTCTTTTAGTGATAATCTAGAATAATAAGCAGATAACATTTTAGCTCATCTCACACTAAGCTCATCTCTTTTTTTTCAAACAAAATATATAAAATTCTTAATTCAATATTGTCATATACTGTACATATAAGCAGATGTATAGTACAAGAAAATGGCTACACGAACAGAGTGATCAAAAGATATGTCAACATTTAAGTATGAAAAAGTTTAGGAACTGAATGCAAACTGAAGAATTAGATCACGTTTATTTTCTTTGCTGTCAACTGCAATATGATATAAGGAAATGTGAATAAGGAAATGAAATTGAAGACTAATACAATGGTATATAAATGAGAAGGAGGTGGTAAAACTTTCATTATTATTATAATTATATTATGTTATAATTATCACATGAATAACTGCAAAATTGACTTAAGTTACATGGCTTCCACCCTCATTATTTGGCAGCTAAAATACAGTGCCCTCCACAAATATTGGCACTCTTGGAAAATATGAGCAAAGAAGACTGTGAAAAATTGTCTTTATTGCGTAACCATTTGATCGTTTGTTAAAAAAAAATCACAAAAATACTCTACTCTCATGGATATCAAACAATTGCAAACAAAGCACAGGTTTATAAAAAAAACTTTGTTAAATGTAAGTGTGCAACAGTTATTGTCACCTCTATGAATTCATATGAGAAAAATATATTTGAAGTATATTCTCATTTATATTTAAAAAATTTTTTAGTTCACCTGGGTGACTATGAACAGGAAATTGTTCAACCATTACTTCCTGGACCTCGAAATTTGAAGGATCTAGAGAGATTCTGTATGGAGGAATGGTCTCAGATCCCTTGCCATGTATTCTCCAACCTCATCAGGCATTATAGAAGATTCAGAGCTGTATATATATATATATATATATATATATATATATATATATATATATATATATATATATAAATATATATCTCCCAAAAGTCATTGCACAACTCTGGGATGTGTCAAGACTTGCAACAGACAGATGGAGAAATTTACTCATTTCCTTAGTTTAAACCTCAAAAGTTAACCATTCTTTTTTCCTTTACCCAACCATTCCATATCAGCAGCCTGGTACCAGTGATTTCTGAGTTTGTACCTGAAATATCTAAGATATCCTCATTTATATTTACATTCATTCATTCACACATACTATACAATCACACACTACACGAGCTTTCAGTTAGAGAGAATTACTTATTTCTCATGAAAATAAATGCAAGAGCTGTCTATCGGGTGACTTTGTCACTGTTTTGTGTGGAAACAAGAAAACAGAGAAAGTAGAGAAAATGTGGAGGAAATATTGGTTGGGGAGCCACAGGCAGCATATAGTTGGTGAAAAGACGCCTAGTTACTATTGTTATATCCTAACAACACTTTGGGCATGACATGGCAATTATTTTTTTATTACTGTTCTTACATTTTGCCCTCGCCGTCCCACACAAGTAGATGGATGATTAACTGGGTTCAGGGATCTGTGGCACAGATTCATTTGAGAGCAGATTAATTTATTCTCTCTTGGGCTCTCATTGGCTGTTTCTTGTCTCTGTACTTGCAACTATTCCAACATTACTCAGTGCCAGGAAAATCAAACATGCTTGAAAATATTGGAACCTTTGCAGACTGAGAAAATCACATCGCTGAACTGTTGGATGCTTGCACCATGGGAGCTTGCAACAAGTAGTCACTGAGCTGGGGGGTGTAGTCACTGAGCAACCAATTTGTTCATTGACCAGGAAATAGGGGCTAAAATAATAATAAAAAAAAGGCTGAGAAGTAGGGTGAATACAGGTCTAGAACAGAGCTGCTTAAGAAGTAAACAGTGGTAAAAGTGCAACAAGGACTAGATAGGTAAAGTTTGTCTTGACAAAGCTGGTCTGAAAGTTTAAAATAGTTAACAGTTTGAAATCTGAAGCTAATGTGCAGCCAATATGTCTAGAGTTGGATAGATGTAGAGGGTGCAAAAACTTTTACAGCTGAGCGGACAGGGTGCCAATACTTTTTGAGTTAGATGGATAGGGTGCCAATACTTTAACAGCCAGAAATTTTGTATGCAAGTTAATGGGAATTTTGGCCAATGTGAGTTTGTGTAATAGCAATTAGAAATTCCGATCACTTCCGAACAAAAGACATAGCAACTCGAGTCAAAACAGGCTGAAGTTGCAGGGTTGGGTGCATGTAGCTTGAAAGCTCTAGGAGGAGTAACAACTGAAAATTGTGGGCTTCAGAATAATAGTAATAATAATAATTATAATAAGCCAACATAATTACATCAGACCAGAAAGAAGTGTGAGATCAGACAGAGCCACAATGGATCCTGATTGGTTGGCGTAAGCTCTTCTACTATGTAGTCTTATGAACAACTCTCTTAGTAAGAATTTTCTATTTCACCCCTTCTAACTTCCAGGGGTGGTGAAAATCACAACTTGTCCACCTTCCAATAAAGTCACGTGCTGATGTGTGAAGCAACATTTGCAATAAATGCCACCAACTACAACCATCTTTCTATTGCTTTTTCTCATCTCATACACACACTGGTTGGACCACTGGAGCTACAAGTATCCTGTTCTCCAAAGCTGACTCCTATCTCCTAACTTCTCTTTTACCATGGAGTGAGTGAATTGTTTCTTACATTCCTACATCCTTGTTAGCATTTCTAGCATCGTTAGCATCACTCTGTACTGTTTGCGAGTTACATACTACTGTTCTGTGTTGTTGCTCCATGGCAGCACTCACGTCTCATTCATCCAACCTCTTGAGAGACCAAATTAATTTAATTAATTTCTTCATCAAAATCATTAACATGTATACTAGATCCCTTACCTACATGTTCCTTTAAACAGATTATTCCAGAAGTAATCAAACCCCTTTTAAAAATAATTAACTGGCTATGTACTTAAATTATTTACACTAGCAGTTATCAAACCTCTTCAAAAGGTAATCAGTTCTTCCCTTAGCACTGGCTATGTACCTAAATCATTTAAACTAGCAGTTATCAAACCTCTGATTAAAATACCTGACCTCAGCCCCTTTCAATTGTCCAGCTATAGGCCAATATTAAATCTCCCCTTTATCTCCAAGATCTTAGAAAAGGTTCTAGCACAGCAAATATCCTTGTACCTACATAGGAATAGCATTCATGAAATGTGTCAGTCAGGATTTAGGCCTCATCATAGTACAGAAACAGTTCTTTTTTTTCAAGGTAAAGGAGCAGATCCAGAGGGCTCACAGGCATAGAGTGTTGTGGTGAACTGGTATGTTTGGATGCTCTTGCACCCCACTTTCATGTGTTCACCCAGGTTTGTTGATGGTGGGGTGGCTGGCTGCCTTGGATGTCCCAGGGCACCCTCATGTCTGTGTTCCCTTCTGGCTCTCCCTTTTACTTATGCTGTCATAGCTAGTCTTGCCAGAGTCCCTGCTTGCACTCATGCAAACTACATTGTCCTTAACCATTATGGGGCAATAAGCTCCTCTCTCTTTCTGTCGAGCTACACATGATACTCCTAACATACCAGTGATACTGACCCCTCTGGACCTGCCTGATCCATCCTGATGCCCTATGTCTGGTTGTAGTTCTCATCAACTGTCTTATACTGTTGCTGAGGATGGCCCCACATGGTGCAGCCTAAAGATCATTGAGATTGCTGAGGATGGTACCACTGAAAAACCATAAAGATAGCTTTGGACATCAGTTCATATTAACAGTTATGCTATGATGGCTAGGACTACAATTGCTATGATAGCTTTAGGACTGCAATTACCACAAACAGTTTTGCACTCAAATCTCCATCAGTGAACAGTGGAGAAGTTCAACAAAACAGACTTAATGTAAAAACTGTAATGAATTTTCTTGGTTATACAACTGCACAATTTGACCATGTAGTATTAGCACATTTAGAGAAGGGATTTATTTATTTATAATTGCACTATCCATTGTTACCCAGATGAGGTTCACTTTTGAGTCTGGTTCCTCTCAAGGTTTTTTCTTCATATTGTCTCAAGGAGTTTTTCCTTGCCACCATCGCCTCTGGCTTGCTCATTAGGGATAAATTCACACATTTAAAATCTGTATCTTGAAATTATATATTTCTGTAAAGCTGTTTTGGGACAATGTTCATTGTTAAAAGTGCTATACAAATAAATGATTCAGGCATGATACAGTCTTATAACTCAAAGAAGGCTTGCCTGTAATAACAATAAATGTGAAAAACACTAGTCATTTGGTTAGCAAAAACATATCTAGACAGATTCACTATGTACACACTAGGGGGTTGTTGAGAGTGCTTAGTATTAAATGTATTATCTTCTAGAAGAGGCCACATCGAAACAACTATGATATCTAAGGCCATATTCGAGATAACTAAAGCATCAGAGACCAAATCAGGCAACTGCAATCTGTAAAAATGGCTCTTGTTAACCATAATAATACACTCCTACAGCCACTGGCCTTCAGTCTCCTACACCAATGAAATATTTTCCACCTTTTACTGACCAAAAAACAAAATGTCTTGTAATGTGGTTTGCAGCCTGTGTGGTATGCTCTTATAAATATATTTACAGTACTGACTGATTTTACTTTACCAAGAACCTTATTGTATAGCTGTAACATTGCTATGCCTGTGTTGTTATAACAGTAAATGTACTGTAACATTAACCTTACTGTAAGACTAGTTTACAATAACTAGAAACTACTAGAACCAGTAAATATTAGAAACTGTATGAATGGTGTCAATTTTAATTACAATAACTACTTAGCCACTTTGTTGGCAGTAAATTACTATACATTAATATATAACCTTTGTTTTTTTTGTTTTGTTTTGTTTTTTTACAGTGAAAAAAAACAGAAAAAAGTTTGACCCAAACTCAAAAGTACTGGTTAATACTATATATAATAAAATTTAATAAAATAAAGGGTGGTACTTTGAGATGGTGACTCTCTATTAAGAGCCAATCCTCTACTCATTTTATCTTTAACCTTTTCTTGTTTTGAGTTTTTTGCTGTTTCCACAGTTTTCAAACAAACAAAGGAGGCCATTTTGTGCTGCCAGGTTCTGTGCATTGATGGCTTCTTTCAATGGGAGCAGAACAGCTGCTAGAGACAGGAGGTTCCGTTGTGACTTGTGACAGACGTGCCAGCTTGTTGTGGCACCACCAAAACAATGCCAGACATGGTCATGACCTCTCAGAAGAAAGAAAAAAATCTAACCTGCACAAAGCAAGATATTGCTTTTGGTCTGCTTTTAAAAGAGCATAGAAATATGCCCTTGCATCAAAAATACTAGCCAGCATTGGATAAGGTGAAAATGATCCATTTTAATATTTGCATATTTAAAACTTTAAGGGCTTGTCTAATAATCTTTATTCTGAAAACATGCTCAGACCATTTTGACCTGAGAGCAAAAAAAGAAATGTCTGGTTTTTAATCATTCTTAGATTTTCTCCCTCTGTTATTTGTACTTACAGCCGTGTACTTTAGAGTATAGAATGTGGTTACACACTTCATGCGTAGCCTAGCAGTGACATATTCAGAGTTTACGAGTGCATAGCTAGGCATTAAGACCAAAATTGGTCACATTGATATTCAGACGTCAGCTGTAACTACAGACGTACATAACATGGTCAGTTGCATGTGAGACGTGCTTGAGAAATATGCAAAAAAAAGTCATGTCTCAGTTACGCACAACTCTGACCCCTGAACTTAGCAGTATTTATGTCGATTACTACTCTCTGACAGATTATGTCACCCTGAAATTTTGGGCATGTAAATACACTCAAAAGACTAGCATGCCACTCAACAGCAATATTAAATATATAAACCCCTGAGGGATTCTGACTGAGACAGCAACTTAATCAGATACAAATGGGTTAGATGACAGATAAGTGCTCGGTTAGGGTATCCTTTACATCATGGGCATGTTTTTTTACATTAACAAAAACATTTGTATTATTACCATATACAGTACTGCTCAAAAGTCTTAGGCACCCTATTTTTTTTAGTACAAACTTTGTTATAGATTTTTATTATATGACTTCTACATTCTTGAGTCAGTACAAAAAAATGTTAGATTTCCAAACATTAGTTTTCCAGCACAAAATTGAATTATACAAAAAATGTGTGCATGTCATTAAAGAAAGCAGCATATTACGTAAGAGACCACTTTTCAGACTAAAAAGCACAATGAAGGCTGCTGGGTTTTGCTGCAAAAATTAGAAGCAAGTGCGAAAGTCTCCAGAAGAACATGTCTGGTTCTGTAAGATGCTCAATAACAAATTTCCAGCTAATTTCCTTATAAAACTGCATAAATTGAGACTACTAATAATTTTTAAAGCAAATGGTCATCGCACCAAATATCGACTTTGTTTCTTTTATTTCTATTATTGCGCTTTATAGTATTTTTAGAATTTAGAAACATTTAATTTCGTTATGTTTGAAGGCATCTTTTCTGTACAGCATTTCTTTGCATGTGCCTAAGACTATTGCACAGTACTGTTTATTATTCCACAACTTAAAAATCACTATAAAATAGCTTGCTTAATCAGTCCACATTTTCATTCCCTCAACTTTTTTGGACTTAAGGCCAAATGCTTGTTTTTAAAGGCAGTAGTCTAGACACTATTGAAAAAAAAAAAAATCCTCTCTGGACACCTCTAATGAAGAATCAAGCTCAAGGATGTCAATTGCATGCAGGTCTTTTTAATAAATTCAACTTAAACATCTGTATTAATATTGATATACCTTTTGAACTTAACTCACCAACTTTGATTATGGCCCATAATTAACAAAGCAGTCAATAAAAGAAGGCTGGAAAGAGTCTTTGGAAGAACAGGCTGTGTCATGTGTATTCTCAACACATTTTCATAGAATAATTGTGTTTCACATTGATCGTCCATTCAAACACAGACTAACGGGTCTGTGGTATGACGTAGTACAGGGATTTACTACCCAAGCTCAACCACCTGATCCAAAAGCAAACAACACAGGACACCATGTTATCTTGTTTCTATATAATTAGACACAAATTTATCCGCATGAATTACCTTGTATTTGTTGTACACCAAAAATTTAGAGATTAAATACAAAAACTCAAGAAAGTCATAAAGATAAACCATCGAAACAAAATATCAAGAAAAACAATTACCTGTGCAGTCCCTGGAAACAAATCTACAAGAAACACACCACACCAATCTTACAGCCTTTAAAACTTCCAAGCAAGTAAAGAATTACACTCATTCTGAAATAAATAATTTCATCTTAGATGGTTTGGTTTCCACAAAAAAACAAAAAGAGGCACTGAAATTGTCCACACTACCCAGGGGGCACACTGCTACCAGTTATAACAGCGTTAAACTCACACAGCGGGAGAGGATTGGCTAGCACTTTCATCACTGTATTATACTGAAGCTGGATGTAATATTATGTGTAAATACAAGTCTAGCAAAGAATGGAACATCTATTAAAACAAGGTGCCTCTGTAGCTCCTTGTTACAAAACACACATCCTTGTCTTCATTGTGGAATAATTTAGCTATAGTCGGTTAAAAGAGTTGCTAAACATTGTCCCAGGGGACTATAATTGTTTAGTGCCGAAGAGCTTGTGGATTTTTGTAGGGTTGTGTGTGTGTGTGTGTGTGTGTGTGTGAGTGTGTGTGTGTGTGTGTGTGTGTGTGTGTGTGTGTGTTTGTTTGTGTCCCCGTATTCTCCATTATTAGCTCACTGGGAGGCAGCAGTAGGTGAGGGGACGTCTGCCAATAGGAACTTTAATCAATCATCTCCAAACGATACCTTCTCCCACATACATTCCCTTTAGCTCTCAAAGTGTAGGGGATGGAGGCTTTTTTTTTTAAGAAAGAAAAACTTTCTTAAAGTAGTGCAACAACTTCTGCAAAACACACACACACACACACACACACACACACACACACACACACACACACACACACACACACACACACACAATATCCCAGGATGCAACCGGGAGACCAGTCTTGGCTTCTGGGCTCTATCCACTTATGTAATGTGTTCTAACACAGGAAAAGAGGGCCATGAGAGCCTTAGGCTATTCTCTGGCCTACTCTCCTCCTTGACTAGTTTGTGCGCATGTCTGTGTGTGTGTGTGTGTGTGTGTGTGTGTGTGTGTGTGTGTGTGTGTGTGTGTGCACGCATGTGTGGAGACAGACGTGCAGAGCTTTAAATAGCTCTAATCCTGCCCCTTACCCTCATAAACACACTTTTCTGGCCCTGATTCTTCTAACCAAGCACTTGGCAGATTTATAACAGGCCAAAGTACATCTCATATCTGGAGCTTTCAGGGTAATAAAATCCACCTCAGGTGTGTTTGTGGGCACGCACATTCTTATTAGGTATTTATGCCATTTGCACTAATCTTGAGAAAGAAAACATGCCAAAACTGGCAGGAATACAAACATAAGCAAACATTAACCTAGCAATACATTTATTAGGTAATGATTAATGGATAGGACATACAGTATGTGTTGGCAGAGAATTATTTTATATGCCTATCTATTCAGTTATTTTTAGAGTGAATCAGCTTTGTGTGTGTGTGTGTGTGTGTGTGTGTGTGTGTGTGTGTGTGTGTGTGTGTGTGTGTGCGCGTGTGTGTGTGTATGATTTATCTGTGACTAAATTAACAAAACTTTCGTTTTGGCTGAGAGTCCTTGCTGGAGCAGTGACCCAAAAAAGATATACTTCCTTGTGGAATCACAAAGCTGTCAATACATTATGTAACATTTTGTGGATAAAGCTACATTATGTGTGTGTGTTGTTTACAAGGCTGAAAGTCATGCTACTCTTTGCTAACCAGTCACAAGGGAATCTGTAGGTTATTTTGGTTTCTTATAGACTTCAACTTTCCTTGGTTTTAAACCGTCATGTACAGTGCATATGCAATTAATTCAGAATACACTACACCATTAATATCGCAGTTTAAAAAAAAAATCATAGTCTTGAGAAGGATTTAATTAGGAGGTACTGACTGCATATTAATGACGTTCCACAAAAAGAAAACTTCCAAATAGTCAACAGGAAACCTATTTTAGCCTATTTTAAGCTACCCTTTAACAGGAATAATGACACATGCATTCACATTTTAGAAAGAGGAAACAATCATAGACATATATATTTAGTTTCCTTAGCTATTACAAACTGTAAATGTGATATTCAACATCAGCTAATTTCATTTCACACCATAACCCTGAGTCCAAGTGCATTTGCTCACAGCAAACCGACAAAAGTCCAAGACTTTATAGTGCTAATTTATTGTGACGTATTAATATTATAACCATCATCAAACCTTTAATTATTTTTTTTTATTTTTGTTGGATATTGTATGAATAATTTTATAAGAGACACTGGGACAAAGGGACACAATCTTTTTTCTTTCACACAATTTGCTGTTTAAGGGTAGCTTTTGAGGGTTTGTGTTCAAACCTTTTCTTATGACTTCATTTGTATACACTCAAACAAAAGACAACATTATCACCTTCAGTCCATAGAGGATTTTGCAGAGTGTTTTTGTGTAATTGTTGAGGCCAAAAATGCTTGATTTTGCTGCAGGTTTTTTCAAATTTGCAATGCAAAATGAGTTTTTGTGCTTTTTTAGTGGAAAACTGCATGAATTGCTGAAGTTGCAGTTGCACACAATTGTTCTGCATGTGTTGTCTGTTGGTAAATAAGACCTTTTTAGATGTTCTCATGTTCGACACATGTGAATCGAAGAGCTTTGGTCTTGGCTGGCAATCACAAAATCAGGAAATCCAGCAGGGACTCACCTTTGTATGATTTGTTCGTTTTTCTATTAAAGGTTGCTTTGAAAAGGTAATGTCCAGAGAAATTATATTTGTGGCACAGTTTCACTAGTGCTGTATTGTTTACATGATACATTTAGTATGTGGTTTGTATTTGTTGTATGTTTGCTTTTGGCAGTGCTGTGAAGGAAATGGACGTGCCAATACAGGAGGTTGAATGAACATTTAATTTGATCCGTTTCAAAGCTAACAGAATTCACCAGTATTTACAGATTCACTGAATTATTTGCTAGCAAGGCTAGATTATTTGCACCAAATGACACTAGTGAAAGGACAATGAATGGTAATGTCTAACTAAACATGACTCTGAATAAATCATTGGTGGTGCACTCCGGTCATGAAGGACCATACTGATGAGCAGAGACAGCCCTTTGAAGAGGATAAAGACTAAAGAGAGAGATAACAGAGGCAGAGAGCTTTTCCCTCTCCAGCATCTCTATGTCCATGAGGATAAGTTCCTCCTCTTTGCCCCTTCCCCCTTTCTTCCCTTTTCATTCGCTTTTTGACTCGGAAGAAACTCTCAGTACCTCCTTTTGTCCTGTGGTCCTTTTGGCGCTCTGACAGTGGACCACATCTCGTGACTGGGAGCCGTATGTTTGCATGTGTGAGTCTGTGTGTGCATGTTTGTGTGAATGACAATGATGCTTTGTCACTTGCATACTAGCCTCCCGCTCACAATAGAGCTTTTTAGCCAGTATGTGTTGGGATTTGAGACAGCAGGGCGTCCTCTTAAAGTCAAAGTGTGACAGCTTGCAGATATGCACTATTCCTACACACACACACACACACACACACACACACACACACACACACACGATTGCTTTTTATTATATAGAATCTGTCACTGATAGTATAATTACATGTATGTTGCATCACCTCTTGCAATTCTGCCACCCCTGGCAGTCCTCCCTCTCAGTGCTAACTCTGGGATGCTTAGTGCTTAATAAGGGCAATTTCCATTTGCAGTAAATGAAATAATATGAGGAGCTTTTGTTAAAAAATTATGCACACCAAATTCGCACAGTTTTTTTTTTTAAAAAAAACAATGCAACTAAATACTTATGGGACATGTACAGTGGATATAAAAAGTCTACACACCCCTGTTAAAATGGCAGGTTTTTGTAATGTAAAAAAATTAAACCAAGATAAATCATGTCAGAACCTTTTTCACCTTTAGTGTGAAATTGCAACATATAAATATCAAGTTACAAACACGCAGAAATGTTTTTTTTTTAAAGAAAAAGAAAAATCTTCCAATCGCTAGCTTGCATAAGTGTGCACACCCTTTTATAATTGTGAATGTGGCAGTGTTGAGAATCAACCAACTCATGTTAAATACTAATTAGTATACTTCTGCCATCAATTAAAGTGACTGATTGCCCCCAAATAAAGTACAGCTATTCCTATAGGATTTTCCTGACATCTTCTTGGTAACATCCAACTGTCAAAGCCATGGGCTGCAAAGAGCGTACAAAGCAGGTACGGGATCTCAATGTTAAAAATATCAATGAGGAGAGGGTTACAAAAAACTTTCTAAGGCACTGGATATACCATGGGGCGCATGGTGGCTTACTGGTTAGCACGTTCGCCTCACACCTCCAGGGTCGGGGGTTCGATTCCCACCATGGCCCTGTGTGTGCGGAGTTTGCTTGTTCTCCCTGTGCTGCGGGGGTTTCCTCCGGGTACTCCATTTTCATCCACAGTCCAAAGACATGCATGGTAGGCTGATTGGCTAATGGTAAATCAGGCTGATCTAAAGAATCCGTGGTGTGTGAGTGTGTATGTGATTGTGCCCTGCGATGGATTGGCACCCTGTCCAGGGTGTACCCCGCCTTGTGCCCGATGCTCCTTGGTTCAGCGGGCACAAGAGTTGGTCACGGAGTTCCAGGTTCTCCGTGACCCTGAAAAGCGGTATAGAAGATGGATGGATGGATATACCATGGAACACTGTAAAGACAGCAAAGAAAATATGGCAGGACAGTGACACTACTAAGAGCAGGACGTCCCGCTACAATTGATGAGAAGATCAGGAGAAAACTGGGCAGGGAGGCTGCCAAGAGAACTACAGCAACAATAAAAGAATAGCAGCAATTTCTGGCAAGTACTGGTTGCACCCTACATGTGACAACAACCCCCCAAATTCTTCATATCTCTGCGCTATGGGGTAGAGTGGCAAGACGGAAGCCTTTTTAAACCAAAAAATAAATAATAAATACATCCAATCTCCAAAACCATGTGGAATAATGTGTTATGGTCTGATGAGACCAAAGTTGAACTTTTTGGCCATAATACCAAAAAATATGTTTGGCACAAATAAAAACGCATCACCAAAAGAAAATCATCCCCACGGTGATGCATGGTGGTGGCAGCATCATACTTTGTGGCTGTTTTTCTTCAGCTGCAACTGGGGCTTTAATCAGGGTGGAGGGAATAATGAACAGCTCCAAATACCAGTCAATTTTGGCCCAAAACCTTAAGGCTTCTGCTGAAACACTTAAAATGAAGAGGAATTTCACCTTTCAGCATGCCAGCGACCCAAAGCAAACCTCCAGATCAACAAAACAAGCTCAAATTCAGTTTTATTTGTATAGAGCTTTTAACAACATACATTATCCCAAAGCAGGTTTACAGAAATGTATAAATTCAGGATATAGATTTTAAATGTATGAATTAATCCCTAATGAGCAAACCAGAGGTGACGGTGGCAAGGAAAAACTCCCTGAGACGACATGAGGAAGAAACCTTGAGAGGAGCCAGACTCAAAAGGGAACCCATCCTCATCTGGGTGACACTGGATAATGAAATAAATAAACATTAGAACTATGACATTAATATAAACCTATAACTAATTTATGTAACAGCAGGAACTACTGTCAGAAATGAAAACCGTGCTATGATTATAAAATGAAATACTTGTCAGGGTGACTAATATAAAAAAAAAGACCAAATTTTGTCAAATAAATAAATAAATAAATAAATAAATGGATCAATTAATGAATTAATTAATTAAAAAAGAATTATATTGCATTTTGGAATGAAACTACTATCATACTGATCATACTGATAACTCTTAAAACTTTGCTCAATAATGCATGTATTATTGTTATTATTATTACTATTATTACTATTATTATTATTATTAATAATAATAATAATAATAATAATAATAATAATAATAATAATAATAATAATGTTGTAATAATGATTGTAGATGCTAAATCATGGAATCATTGCATTGAAATGATCTGGGGGGAAAATATGTTTTATATATTTAACTTTAACCTGACTTAACCTGCTCTGTTTATTATATTGTGTTTTTTTCTTTCTGTTTGCCGGTGTTTCAACAGCTGCTCCAGCTGATTGCTCTCTGTGGCTCCCTGCAATCTGCCCTACAGCTGCTACAATTACCCTCGGAGAGCAAATCTTAACTGGTTACCTCTCACTAAACACAGGGCTTCTCTCTGTTTTCGTCCTCTAGGCTTCTTCCACACTGTATCTCTTTCTCTCAGGCAATTCTGCAAGCTAAACAGAGACATTGTTGTTGGCCTGAGAGACACCATAAAAAGCAGACTTTGTTCTGTGGTCTTGATGATCTCTTTCACTCCCCTTCTCTCTCCCTCTCTGCCCTTCTCTCTCTGCCTGAACAGCAGATGGTTAATGATTCATCGACTGGTTTGGTGTGCAGCACACATGCTTGTGTCAGTGTGCAGTTACTGTGGACGTGATAGTCAGCATGGTGTGTGTGTGTGTGTGTGTGTGTGTGTATACGCATTCTGATGAGCATGTTGGTAAGGGAGGTAATTTGTTTGTGCAATGCTAATGCTCTCAGAAGCAGTCGGAGAATATTAATCATGCTATTTTTACGAATTATTATCATTTGTTCTAAGCCGAGAGGTTTTTATTTAAAGAATGCGTCTATATTTTACTCATCATAAATATTCATCAAAACATTTGAAGGTTTACACGGCTTCTTTACCAGAATCCATCACTGATAGCTAGGTACCTGCATTGCACATACTGCACCCATAGCTTCCTTGCATTCCAAAGGTATTCAAAATATCATACTGATGAGTTTATGAGACACTGTATTCCCTTACACACTACACACCATGTCTACCCTTTATGTTACTGCTCAAAGGGAAAATCTAAGTTAGTATATATACTTTAAAGTACAACCTTTATGTTTGTATTGTAAAAGGGTAATTTAATTAACTTGTATTGTGACCAAATAAATAAATGATAAAAGGAAAGATTGAAGATCCTGAAGATTGAAGTTTAAATGCTGCCACGGGCTTTGTTTACACCTTTTTCTGCTTGAATGTTTATGTAAGATTATCTGAATATGATTGCCTGCCAAATGACTAAATACAAATGCAAAAAGTAAATGTCCTGACAAGTTTGGAACAAATAACCCCAACCCTCCCCCCAAAAAAAATGCAAGACAGTTATATGTAAGAACAACAGAGAGAATTGTTGTATGAGTTGAAGTGAATCTGGTCTCATGAGAAATTTTCAAGAATTTGAATAAGCACAGGAAATTGAAAACAATTTGGGGAGATTTTGTTCAATTTCATACAAATGAAGACATGAGAAAAGGTGTGTCTGCTCCATCCCAGCCCTATCATTAACCTTTGTAACTTTTCATATGAATCAAGTATATTTATCAAGTAATTTTATTTCGATGTAATACTGTCTTTTCAGTTATACCTCAACATGAGCTTCATGATACATTAAAACCTTACTTCTGTAGAACTGGCATCTCATCGAAGTTTTTCTTCTGTGCCTTTTGAGCGGAAACAGTCTCTTCGCCTATCTTCTTCCTGCTGCTTACAATAAGAGGAAGTGAGGGGCTGAGAGTAATGCCACTAAGTGTATGTGTGTGTGTGTGTGTGTGTGTGTGTGTTGTTATCCCTGAACAACAGTGTAGAGCGAGAGAGAGAGACAGAGAGAGAGAGAGATTAGACTCACAGCAAAGCTCAATATTGCTCAACAACATTGTCAGAATCCAGTTATATTTATGTGGAAATGTCAGTCATCTTTCTGTCAACAGTGAGTTGCAAAAAAAAAAAGTCAAGATATACTAAAGATAGATAGCCACATACCAAAGCAATGTCCACCCTCACAAGCCCCAGGCTACAGTATACTGCTGAGTTCAATGGCTAAGCAGATGGAGCTTAAGGCCCAAACACAGCATGGCACAGAGGATCCAAATCAGTACAGGCAGTTTGGACGCTGATAACTGATCCTAGATCAGAATTCAAGCTGTTGAAATCTTGTGCAGTTGGCTTGCCTGCCATAGGCCAGCATTTGAACTAGATCTGAAGTAGAAGGCTTCTAGGCATGTCCTCCAGTTTCTTGCACTCAGTCCTGATATTCACTGGTGTGCATCAAATTCTGTGTTTGGAGGATGCGCTAACTAGGCAGTTTAGCTGTAGGGCAGGTTTTAATTTTTCATATCCTGACAATAACCCAAGATACCCACAGAACAACAAGATATCAAGCTCTTGCTGTTATGAAAAATAAGATGTGCTGTGTACCTACAGGTGTTGTTCCAACACGTGCACTTGTGAAATCATGGACTCCCTTTTTGTCACAGAAGTGAAACTCTAAACCTACACAACCATGACATTAGGGACACCAGTGCAGAATTGAAGAAGAAGAGGTCTAAAAATGACCAAATGAAATCACACACAGTGTTCATGTCATGCCAGTACATCACACTCATAAAGGGCCGATGACATGGTGATGACATGTGCACGTGTGGCAGCCTGGAAAAACCCACCACATTGAGAAACTGCGACATGTTCTACTATATATAGTTCTGAAAGTTACAGTTTTTCCTAAACTGAAAGGTGTTTATCGTTTTTTTTTTTTTTCATGTATCTCAACCAGACATAAAAGATACAGAATTGTCTGGTTACAAACAAAAGTGCATTTCCATTCTCAATCCACTGAAACACACTGTTGCATTTCATTTAACATGTAATAAGTAAAAGCAAAAATAATAGAAAGCCATGGAAAATTAATAAATAAATAAAAATCCACATCAAAGTAGATGTGTCAAAGCATATTTTGGTCAAAACCTGATTTTTTAATTTGTTTTTTGGCTGTTTTCCAGAATTCAGTCACAGTGACATCTGTTGGGTTTTCCCAGACTGCCACAAAAATATCACCATTTTTCACACACATCATAGTATTAAATTCTATCAGGGTGAATATAGAACAGCAAACTGAACTTTATACAGTAATAAAAGCTCATGATATACATTATCATCCATATTTTGCTGCTTTAAGTATGTAATTTGATTGTATTTGATGTGCATTACTGGTGTAGTCCAAACAGTGATATATGGAAGCTCTTATTAAAATTGCAGAACTTATTAAATTTGTTGGTTTGTACAGGAGTGCACTCAACCGGAATCATAGCACCCAGCAGCAGACTGACAGATGAAACAGAAACCTGCAGTTACGCATTATATGCAGCTAAATTTAAACTTTATTTTATGAATGCAAGCATCTGGGACATTTACATGCTGGAACACGTGCACATTTTCTGGTTATTGATAATTTTGTCTTTTCAGTTTGTTTTTTTCAGTAGCTATTTTTGTTATCAGAAATGAAAAAGTCTGCACTGATATGGGAGGAGCAGTGGAACAGCAGATACACATGTTTTTTTTTTAATACCACTTTGTCAGCAAATTTCAAATGTTGTTTGAAATCTGCAGACATAGCGAAAACCTTTTTAAAAAACATGACACTTTTTTTTTAGTACAAATGCAATGCCAAAATAATAGTTTACTGACTTCAAACACGGCTTGTCCCATTTCTTAGAACCTAGTTGTGTGGAAGCAGACTCTTTTTGCCACTCCACAACTTGCTGTAAATACAAAAAAAACAGCTAATTAATTAAAGTATATAAATCCGTTTCTCCTTAACAATTTTGTTGTGAGTGCTAAATGTGAACCAGACACTAATGAGTTATTACACATGGAACACCTTACAATTAACTATATGAATGAGCAAAATGAATTAAATACCAAACACTCGATTATGGCAATAAATATACCTGAATTTTACTGCCTTAATAGAGATGAGGAATTAGCAAATATAAACACAGCCCACAAAATAACAATTTATTTATTCAGTCAGCCTGCTGTTATATTCTAAGTGCAATATGGAAATGCACACAGTCACCAAGACTACACTTTATTACCTTTCAAAAATAAATATTAAGATGTCTTGATAAAACAAATTCTATGATTTTTTTTTTGGGCATTTGAAAATGTATTCAAATAGGCAAAATTATATTAAAAATACTCACTAGACATGAATTCTATTATGTGGCACAGAGCCTATCAGTCTGTTGTTATTCTGCAAATAGACAAAAAATGATGACAAATCTGGTTTTGATTGAAATAAGGTTTTTCTGCCGTTGACATAATTTGATACTTCTGCTTTTAGAAAAAAAAAAGTAATATATTTCACAAACACAGAAATGTTTTACTTACTTGCCTATACCTTCTGCCTGCAGAGATCAGATTAAATAAATAAGGAGCATGTTCAACAAATGTGGCTGCAAAAAGGGTAATGTTTTAATTGCTAGCTTGCCAGCTAAGTGTGCTTTCATTACGTAGTGAACGTTATGCTTTGATCAAGCTGGTGTTACGTGATTATTAAACATAGAATAACTGTTGAATGCGTGGGACTTCTCAATGGCTTGTCAGTCTGTATATATAGTTATGGGAAAAAGAAAGTACAACCTCCTTCAATTCTAGGTTTTTAGTTATCAGAGACTAAATGCCAACTATGTGGCCTCACCAACTTCTATATACAAACAAATAGCCCCAGGTGGCAACAAAAACACAACAGATTTCAATATGTAGTCATTTCCCCCAAAAAAGTATACCAACATTCAAAAACCAGGTGAGAAAAATAAGTACACCATATAATTCAGTAACATGTAGAACCACCTTTAGTAGCATTAACTTGAATTAAACTGTTCCTTTTCTGTAGGAGTTTGTCAATCTCTCACATCATTTTGGAGAAAATGTGGCCCACTCTTTACAACATTGCTTCAGTTCATTGATGTTTTAGGGCATCTCAATGGGGTTGAGGTCTGGCCACTCCAGCAGCTTAATTTTTTTCTACTTTAGCCATAAAGATGTGTGCTGGTGTGTTAGGGATCATTGTCCTGTTGCATGACACAATTTCAGCCCAGCTAAAACTGCTGGATAGAAGGCCTCACATTTATCTCAAGATCTGAAGAAGGTCCTGTGGCTGCAAAACAAGCCCAAATCATCACCCCATCCACCATCATGCTTCACAGTAGGTATGTTGTGTTGTGGTGATGTACTGCGTTTGTGTATCACCAAATGTGGCACTGTGCATCATGCTGATGAGACCAAACATCGCCACCTTGGTCTCATCAGTCACAAGGATATTGTTCCAGAAGTTTTGTGGTTTGTTCAGATGCAATTTTACACACTTAAGTCATGCTGCCATATTATTTTTGGAGAGAAGGGTCTTTTTCCTTGTAACCCTTCCATGAAAGCCATACTTGTTCAATCTTTTTCTGATTGTGCTGTCATGAGGTCTGTATGTCATATGATGGAGATCTGGGGGTTTTATTTATATCTCTGAGCACTAAATGGTCTTCAGACTGAATTTGTTGGGACTCTCACTCCTGGGAAGATTGGCAACTGTCCTGAAGGCTCTCCATTTCTAAACAATCCTTTTAACTGTTGAATGGTGTATTTCAACATTTTTTTTTTTTTAGGGATGGCCTTATAACCCTTTCCAGATTGATAAGGAGCAACAATTGCTTCTGAGGTCATGGCTGATGTCCTTTCTTCTTGGCAGTATGTAGCCACACACCTGAGTGCTCAAGAACACCAAACTGCCAAAATTTCTGCTTTTATAGAGGTTGTCACACTTCTTCATGATGAACTAATCTTGTACATTTCATTAGTCACACCTGGTTGCTAATTACTCTCTTATTGATTTTGATACTTATTTGTTCCTGCATCCTTTCTGAATATTGGTTTACTTTTGGGGGGAAAATTACTACAAATTATCATTATTATTATGATTATTATTATTATTATTATTATTATTATTATTATTATTATTATTTTGCCACCTGAAGTTATTTGTTTGTTTATAGAAGTTGGTTATTTAGGCTCTGATAAATAAAAATGTCGTTTTCAGAATTTTAAATGACAAATATTTCATTATGTGAAGGTTTTTTTTCCCCCATTTAATTATTTCCAGCCAATTAAATTTAATCCGGTTAACTCAAAATTGTTTGTCCCAACAACAGATGAATAAGAACAATCAAGACTTTAAAACCACAGAGAACAAGGGCATGCTTCAACCCTAAAGGTCCTAAACAAAATGTCTTTCCCTCTTGCATTCATGAAAAGGCTGACAGAGACAAACACAAGTTAGATGGTAAGTAAAGCCTAGGGCCACACCAAAAACCCACTGTTTTTTTCCCCACTGTACTGAAGCACCCCACTGAGCTTCCTGTAGAGTCAGGGATTTGACAAGATCAATGAAGAACTGTTTTTTTTGCAGTTGAGAGGACAGAAAACTGAAGAATGAGGACATGCTAAAGACGACTGTTGTCCTTCTTTTTTTTTATTATCCCAAATTGAGCACAACCAAAGTGTGCTTCATGGTGATGTTCTGTATGACACAACTTGTACAGTATGTACAAAAAGCCTGAGCCTACTACCAAAAATAATGCACTTAAAAACTGAGACAACAATGAAATGATTAGTTGAAATTGAAATGTAAGTGATCTTGATCACAAAGTATTCGTTTTGAAAAACGTTCATCAGTTATAAATGTAATTCAGATAGGTAACTCTCATACGCTCATAACAGTTCTGATTGCTTTTGTAGCTTTTGAACCCTATTAGTATAAGTATATACTAAATACTTGCATAGTAATATGATGTACTGTATATTTGTATATTGTAGACACACTTTCCCAATAAATTAAATGTTTTTGTCATTTTGGTGGCAACAGTAGGCTACATATACTGTATTTCTGTATACATATAATTAATAAACATGTGCTTTAAAATTCTCTTAAAATGTCGTTTTAACTCCACTCATCTACTTGTCTCAACAAAAAGATGACAAATTATACTATACTACACTGTTTTACATTACTCAAGATACATTTCAGGTTGAAATTTAAAAGAGATGGGCACACGGTGGCTTAGTGGTTAGTACGTTTACCTCACATCTCCAGGGCTGGGGGTTCGATTCCCACCGTGGCCCTGTGTGTGCGGAGTTTGCATGTTCTCCCCGTGCTGTGGGGGTTTCCTCCGGGTACTCCGGTTTCCTCCCCCAGTCCAAAGACATGCATGGTAGGCTGATTGGCATGTCCAAAGTGTCCGTACTGTATGAATGGGCGTGTGAGTGTGTATGTGATTGGCATATCCAAAGTGTCTGTAGTGTATGAATGGGTGTGTGAGTGTGTATGTGATTGTGCCCTGCGATGGATGGGCACCCGGTCCAGGGTGTACCCTGCCTTGTGCCCAATGCTCCCTGGGATAGGCTCCAGGTTCCTGTGACCCTGAAAAGGATAAGCAGTATAGAAGATGGATGGCTTTAAAAGAGACACAGTATCTGTCAGATAAACCCATAGTAATGTGTCACATTTAGCTGTTTTGATGGAGAGTGTGTTGAATGTCACAAGCTTCTAAAAGGCACTGAGAGCATGCTAACGAGTGAGATCTCTGAGCATTGGTTCAATTTTCCCCCTTTTCCTCTTCAAGCAGGGCACTTTGACAGAAGTGGCGGGAAGCTATTTAGCCACAGTCTCCAGAAATCAATAAGCTCATTCCTCCAGGCTCTTACAATGACACACACACACACACACGCACACACGCACACATACTTTGAGTGGTCGTTTGTGCTGCTGCCTCTGCATTAGGGGAGAGGCCTCCTATGTGTTATTCTTGCTGTAATTACCCAAGCTGATATGCATGGTTGGGCACGCGAGGGTGTTTGCCATCCTGTTGGCACTGGACAATATGAAAATGGTGAGGGTAAGAATGTTTAGTCCCACCCACTGAACAGTAGTGACAATGAGTGATGACCAAAAGAGCAGCCATGAAGGACAAGTCTGATAGCTGATTAGGAATGTTTCCCCAAATTACAAAATAACATGAAAATGCAGCAATCTTATCACATAAAAGTAAAAGTAAAAGTAGTGATCAAGAAAATGACTCAAGTTAGTCGTGTTGTGACCCCCCCCCCCTTTTATTTTATTTTTACATGCCTACACTACTTATCTGAAAATTTTCTATATCTGAGGAAAGCATGTTTAGCAATTATGTTAACTAACCAAGTGAGCTATGCTGAAGTGAGCACCACCTACATTATAAACACTATATATAGCGTTTATAATAGCGTTATATATGTGTATATATATATATATTTTTTTTTTACCACAACATGCAATTGCTACCAAACATCAGAAGTGACATGTTCAGTTTAATACAGAGCTTTAATACTGTAAAACATCTAAAGATCTAGCTAGCTAGTCTAGCTCACTCGGCTAACTAATGACTTTCTGCAGGTTGAATGTTGAACTGTGAAATACCAATATCTGTATAGGGGTCAGCATAATTTACAGATCCTTATCACGCCTTTTCCTTTGTAGCTAATAATACTGTCCCAGCCATTGCTACTGAAGTGTAGACTTTTGGCAGAAAACCGCTTTATTTTGATTGGGTCTTGAAATTGATTGACCTACAGTCGTCTGAGATTAAATGCATCTTTTTTTCTTTTTTCTTTTCTTTTTTTTTTTTTTTTACTGTAACAGCAGCTCTGGGATAGTGCCTGCTGTAATTGAAATGAAAGGTTTTGAGTAATGTATTCATTCTAAAATGTTCCTTAATATAGTAAAAACCTACACAGAGACTTGTAAAATGGACATTCAGCATTGTCTACAGCCAATAATAGATGGATTTTTTTTGTAAATGTGTTGTAATTTAACAAAGAAGAATGTGTAACCATTGATATTGGGAAGCTTTTTTGTAAGGAGGGTTGGGTTTCCACTCTTTGTATTGGTAAGTTTTCTATCAAGGGAGTCTTCAAAACTGAGGACAGATTCTTTTTTGTGGGATATTTTTTTTGTCTTATCAACCTCAGGTGAAAGAAAATGAGATGCTGGTGGGGGAACAAATTTTATAGTTGCTATATTTTCGTTGCACAGCAACTTTAAATGGTTAAAAAAAAAAAGCATGATTTGCCCTTCATTGATATAATAAAAATAGAAATTGGTGTAAATTTAATTGTGGTGTAAAAGGAAAATAAACACTTCAGTATGTGCTGTTACAGGAAAGGTGGCTCAGGGTTGTAAGAGTAACTAAGTAGTAGTCATATTATAGTAGTGTTTTTAATACTAATAACTAGTAGTGTTATTTTGAGATGAAGTATAGCTGAATCTCAACTCCAAATCTCCAGAACTGTACAAGGCTAAGAATTTTGGCTTCCTGTTTCAGAACTAAATGATCCGCATCCACCCTCAGTTTAATCCAATCCTATTGAGATTTATGTCAAGACTAAGAACCCGACTCCTGTAAAACAAACAGGATTAAACTGGGATCTCTTTCTTGCACTTTTTTTCTTTTTCTCTTTCTCTGTGGGGAGTGGGGGAGGGTGATAGACGACGTCTGAAAGCAGGAAGTTGTTGCCGCAACAAATAAGGCAATCAAATGGTAACATGTACGCTGTCTACATACTCTGTAGGCAGCGCGCATGTTACCATTTGATTGCCTTGTTTGCTTTGCTGTACCTGACTCGGGAAAGGGGTAGGAGTGGGGGGATGGTGGATGGTTGAAAATGAAAGAGAGTTTGGTCATGCAAACTTTTTGGATATAAACATGTTACAGTTTGGTGCGTGTAACGATTCGCTTCAGAGAGCTCAGTTGGAGACTCCCAAATGTACGTGGCACTGCTGTGTGAATAGATGGGCATGAATGGCATCCAGCCAGTAATGGAGCTGAGCAATCCCAGGTTGCCAAGGTGACTGGCAACCAATCAGTTTTGGAGACAGAAGCAAGGTCAGCAGGGTTAAGTGGAGCTCGGCAGGAAAGAAATAGTGGAGGACCCAGGCACTCGAGCCACTAAGCTTCAACGGCCAGAAAAATGGACCCCATTTCACTCCATCTCTCTTCCTCACCGTCTGCTCTGACTGATACTTTACTTTGTGCATGATACTGGTTACTGAAGGAACTTGTAGCTCTGAGACACATTAGTCATATGAAAACTCAGCAATCAACTGAAAATAACCACAAACTCAGATAGTGAACCACAGCAAGCATTCACACAAACATAGATATGCACACTACACATGCAAGCTTACAGTCACAGAACTGCTAGTGTGCAGACTGGTTTCAATTTCACATGCTAACATCTCTCTTGATGGAAACGCTTGTAAATAATGAACATAAGCCTTATGATATAAATGGTGGATGTTTGATCAAGGGAGAATGGAAAGAGAGAGAGGAAAGCGATGAGCCTATGACAAACAAGTCCACAGAGACTGACACACAAACACACACACACACACACATTAGGATGTGGGATGATGCAGAGGCGCCACTCAGCCTTGCGCCCTGTTGTGTCACTGCACGGCTCTAAATAATTTAGCGTCACTCAAATATTGATATGGAAATCACCACTGAGTGATCTGACAGCATGGAGCGAGAAATAGAGATAGATAGAACTCTCCCTCTTTTTGCCTCTATTGTGTTCGCTCTCTATAGCCTCTCACTCTTCCTGTAAGCAAGCAGAAATGAACTATTTTGTCCACCTAAATGATACATACTGTTCCAAACATGCTAATCATTTACATGTTGGTTTGATATCAATTAGGAAAGTCAAATGATGGCTAAAGGAGGCTATGTAAAGGTGTTATACTGTAAGAAAATAAAATAAAAGCTTTGGGAAAAATGTAATGCTTTTGAGATATTTTTTTTTATATTCTAAAAACCCCTTGAATTCAAAAACTGAAATTCAGTAACTCCAGTACTTTCCTTTAAAATATTTTGTCAAGCCAGTTCAGTAGCCAATTTTATCTTGATGAGCACAGTAGTTGTCAAAGTGTGGTGCCTAAGGTGTCAGGGTGTCTCAACTCATCCATCCATCCATTTTCCATACCGCTTATCCTACACAGGGTCATGGGGAGCCTGGAGCCTATCCCAGGGGACTTATTGCACAAGGCAGGGGACACCCTGAACTGGGTGCCAACCCATCACACACCCATTCACACACTACAGACAATTTAGACATGCCAATCAGCCTACAACACATGGAAACTGGAGTACATGGAGGAAACCCCTGAAGCACAGGGAGAACATGCAAACTCCTTGCACACAGATCAGAGGTGGGAATAGAATCTTCAATCCCAGAGGTGCAGGGCTAACCACTGAGCCACTGTGCCCCCTTCAATCGCAACCCACCATTATCAAAGTCATTATAATTATTATTGAGTTCTTTACTAACTGCTTTATGCTGGTCAGGGTTAGACTGGATCCGGAAACTATCCCAGTAACTCCGGGTGCAAAGCTGGAGAATTGACACTGGATGGGACCACATTCCAGCCAATCCACCTACCTTCATGTTTTTGAGGTAGAAGGAAACCAGAGACCTTGGAGGAAACCAACGGAAGCATAGGGAAAACTTGCGAAACTCCACACAGGCAGTAACCCAGATAAAACTTGGACCATGAAGCTGAGAGGCGGCAACACTACCCAACACATCAGCGTGCTGCCAGTCACTTGAATGGAATAGATTTAATTCAAACTTCAATAACTCAAAGACAAGTCAGCCTATAAATAATGCCAACTTGAACCTAATGCGTTTTGTCAGTGGAAATTCCAGAAATAAATAGATCTATGTATATCCACCTCATACCTGCGGGGTGGGGCTTCAAATCCTGCCTCTGCCTTGTGTGTGCGGAGTTTGCATTTTCTTGCCATGCTTCAGAGATTTCCTCCAGGTACTCCAGTTTCTTCCTCCAGTCCAAAGACATGCGTTGTAGGTTGATTTTTCAAAGGCATTTCCAAATTGTCTGTAGTGTGTCAATGTGTATGCTATTGTGCCCTGCCTTGTGCCCCGAGTTGCCAGGGATAGGCACGAGGCTCCCCTGCAACCCTGTGTAGGATAAGCGGTACAGTAAATGGATGGATGGAAATAGCTCTATGGCTCCAACATATTTAAATAAGAAGTCTACTATTTGAATAGTTGGATTACATTAAAGAAGTCCCTGGATACAAAAAGTTTGAGAACCCCTGCAGTAGAAAACACTGTGCTTATCAGACCCATACTGTATGTCTTTCCTTCACTGAGACTGGTGGCAGGATGGCTTAGTGGTTAGCACATTCACCTCACACCACCAGGGTTGGGGGTTCCTTGTACTGCGGGGGTTTCCTCCAGGTACTCCGGTTTCCTCCCCCAGTCCAAAGACATGCATGGTAGGCATGTCCAAAGTGTCCATAGTGTATGAATGGGTGTATGAATGTGTATGTGATTGTGCCCTGTGATGGATTGGCACCTTGTACAGTGTGTACACCGCCTTGTGCCCAATGCATCCTGGGATAGGCTCCAGGTTCCCCGTGACCCAATAGGATAAGCAGTATAGAAAATTGATGGCTGGATGGATGGATAACTTAAATAAACAATTATGTGTTGATCCTAAAATATTTCCCTTATCACAAAAGAATTTTGTCTTATCACAGTTTTCTAATGAAGACCTGACACTTATTAAATGATTACATTTAGATACAAAAGGAAGAAGCTTGGTGAAGTTTTCAGCTATATACTTGATTCAGTTCCTGTGGGATATCCAACTAACATCAATGGTGTTATTCTACATATTCCTTTAAAACAATGGCAAGACATACTCACCAGGCACTTTAATAGGAACATCTGTACCCTGCTCAAGACCAGGTGATTTTTTTCTAATCTTCAACTGTCCAATTTCTGTGAGCCTGTTCTCACTGTAGCCTCAGATTCCTGACAGGAGTGGAACCTGATGTGGTCTTTTGCTGTTGTAGCCCATCCACCATAAGGTTAGAAATTTTGTGCATTTACAACAGTCTTTCACAGTTGTAAAGACTGGTTACTCTGAGTTACCATAGCCTTCCTGTCAGCTTGAACTAGCATGGCCTCTCTCATCAGCAAGGCATTTCTGCCTGTAGAACTGCCACTCACTGGATGTGTTTTTTATTTGTTTATTTGTTTGCACCATTCTGTGTAAAATCTCGATCCTGTTGCATGTGAAAATCCCAGGAGATCAGCAGTTTCTGAAAAACCCCAACCAACTCATCTGGCTCCAACAACCATGCCATGGTTTAAGTCACTGAGATCACATTTTTTCCTCATTCTGATGTTTCATGTGAACATTAACTAAAGCTCTTGACCTGTAGCTACATGATTTTATGCATTTTGCTGCTGTCACATGATTGGCTGATTGGATAATTGCATGAATGAGCATATGCACAGGTGTTCCTATTAAAGCGGTCAGTGATTGTACATATTTGTGTAAATATATTGTACATATATAGCCATCATATGTGAAATACTTTGTAACTGCATTGCTAACGCTACGCTGTATTTCAGGATGTCTTGCTAAATACCTTTCTGTTATGTTACAAGATGTTATTTATTTTTATTTATGTTTTTGAAAAAATTCTTTTGCATATGGTTCGTTAAAGTATTAAATGCAAAATATATGTAAAGCACATCTAGACATCTGCAGTCTAGACATCCCCTATTTAGGCAGTTTGCATTTGTTATAAGCACCACTGAATGCAGCTCATGCAGGCTGGATTAGGGAGTTTTAGTTAGTGTGAAGATTCTCATGTGCGCTCAGTTTCTGCACCGCTCTCTGCAATCCACTGATAAGGAGTAGCAGGGGAAGAGTTAAATATAACCAAACAGATGGGCTTGCAAAATAGGAACTAAATCAGCATGACAATTATGCATGCACTTATACACATTCACTCAGAGGCACTCACACACACACACACACACATGCATTCCCACACATACAGAAAAACAGAGTGACCCTGACCTCTGGGTTCTCACAGAGCAATCATAGGAGCTGCTGTACTGCTGTACACCAACCTACCTAATGCTACTTAAAGACTTAATGTGACATTTTGAATAATAACACAACTCTCATTTAATTTAAAGATGCACCATGGAGTCTATCATTTAATAAAAACAGTCTCATTATAATGAGAACACTGTCTGCGTATGCTCTATAAACTACTTATATCACAGCACTGGTGAATTCTCAAACATCAGCTCTGACTGTAGTTCTGGCTGCAGTTCAGTTCACAGGTTTATATTAATGTGCTCGTATTAATATGTTATCCTTTCCATAGTAATGTGTGGCAGAATATTCACATAATAATAATAATACAAAAGAAGAGGGATCATTTAAAAAATTGCACTCAGTTTTTTATTTAGTTCTGCCCTGAATAAGTCCACAAGACACAGTAATAAATGAATTTACACAAATGAACCAGTTCAAAAGTTTACATACGCTTGATTATTAATACTGTGTGTCGTTACCTGGATGATCAACGACTATGTTTATGTTTTCTGATAGTTATTCGTGAGTTCCTTGTTTGTCCTGAGCAGTTAAACTGCCCACTGTTCTTCAGAAAAATCCTCCAGGTCCTGCACATTCTTTACTTTTCCAGCATCTTCTGCATATTTGATCCCTTTCCATCAGTGACTATATGATGTTGAGATCCATCTTTTCACACTGAGGACAACTGAGGGACTCGTACATGACTATTACAAAAGGTCTAAATATTCACTGATGCTCAAGAAGGCAACACGATACATTAAGAGCCAGGGGGTGTAAACTATTGAACAAGCTGATCGGTGTAAATTGTTATTATTTTGTTTAAGGATCCTATTTATTTCATTTAGTACTGACCTTCAGAAGCTACATAAAATATTGACATGTTTCCCAGAAGACAAAATAACAATTTACACTGAGCATCCCCCCCCAATTTCTTTATATTGCCTTCTTTAGCAAGAAGTACAAGAAGATGTTTATTTAATAATCATGGTCTCCAGCGTCAGAGCTTTACTGCCACAGGAAAATGTTTTCTTTTGTGTAATGTTCCACAACGTTAAATATAACTGTAATCATAAACTTAAAACATTGTAATCACTGTCTTGCTGTGGAATTAGAAGAATAAAACACGTTGGGGTGTGCTGATTTTGGAAAGTACTCAACTTCAGAACCACCTCACTTATTATTATTTTCCAATAACAGCACACAATGCCCTGTGTCCTCATGTCATCTCAACACCTCAGCAAAACTGCTTAAATCCTACTGTTGTCATTTAATCTGTCTATTAAAGGTCACATGTTGTTCCAGTGTTATGGTTCTTCAACAATATCTAGACAAGCATGTACATGCCTATAGCAATTCAATTCTTTAAAAAAAAAAAAAAGTTCTTTCAAAACAGTGTACAGAAGGTGAAGTGACTCATTTACTTTGAAAGAAAAGTCAACATAAAATGGATGACTCTGCTCTGTCTGAGCTCAGTGTGCATCGAACAGCACTGTTTGTTTTTGTCCATGCCTGTATCTGGTGCATGTACGTTTATGAATAAAAATAAGTATGTGTATGTGGTCAACGAGTGTAGAAGTGGCCGTATCTTCTTGTTTCTGCTCACACACCTTCCTTCACCCCTTTTTCACAGTGGGCACTGTGCCATCCTTTCTCTGCCCAGTGATTGGCTGCACTCCCAGCGCTTACTGCGCATTGAGATATGAAATACTTCCTTTGCTTAGCACACAAGCCTGGCCAATATCACCCGTGATATGCTTTAATAAAACAAACACAATAATAATAATAATAATAATAATAATAATAATAATAATAATAATACAGCAAACACAATGTTACTAATAATAACATGTCTCTACTCGGTAGTGAGTGTCATTATGTGTGACATCAAACACTGGCACAGTAAAGACCTGAGAGCTTATCGTCCAACACCAGAATTACTAAAGACTCATTAAGAATTACACCTCTTTCTTAAAGGCACTCTACTTTAGTGGGAACAGTTACATATGGTTAGTTTTTTTTTAATGAGTGTCTGTATGAGTAGCTCAACTTTTATCTTATTACACATCTTACAAACAGTGTTCCCTTTCAAAGGGAACTTTGACGTTGCGTTCAGCATAACACTTTGGGAGCGCCTCTTGCGCGCGACCGGCATCTGAAGCTTGTGTAAAATCATGCCTATTTATAGGCCTGCCATGATCAGGTGACGTGGCAATTAAGCGCGTTGCGTGATATAAATATGGCACCTGTGAACTGCGCCATCAGCCTTTATTATCTTCAGCGAAAGACTGCATGTCAGTTGTTTGTGTAAAGAAACAAAAAGACGCTTCATTTCCTCGCTATCATTTCTCAAAATCTCAGAACTTTTCCATCCCTTTAAAAAAAAAGAAAAAAGGAATGAGCAAGAGAGAAAAATATGAGTGAGAGAATTCAGGAAGTGTGTTACGGCTTGCTCCCGTTTCATCACGGGGAATAGTGCACACTTTATGGGTGAAGTGTTTAGGGATGTAGCATGCGATGGCAGCCTCGAGAGGCCGCCCATGGTAATGCCTACATTAAGCAGCTTGACTCGCGACTCGCGCCTTTCTTGGAAGCCGAAATGAGTTTGGTTTCAGAGCCTCGCGGATCTGGGCCGGCCGCTGCCAAGGCAGCTAGCCGTCTCAGGTTCGGGGGATCTCTTATGGATCCGGAAGAGGAGCCGGAGATGAGCGCTGCTCTATCTCTTGCTCTGTCTTCCGGGTTAGGCTCTCCGCTGGATTTTGCACGACTCCTCCTTCCACTATGGAAAGCCAGAAGGGGGGGACCACACAAAAATTATAGTAATAATTCCTCTCTGACTTTGAGGAGCCAGAAGGATGTGCTAAAAACTGAGAACAGCATATAAAGAGCTGCTTGAAGTGATTACTAAGGCTGGATGAGCCTTTCCCTCACACAGATGAGTAAATCCCTCACATTGCAGAAACTCCCCTTTCTTCCAGAAGTGCATGACAAAATAACAAGCTTCTGGGGGAAAACCATGCCTAAGAAGTATTTATAAACCCACGATGTTGGATTATTCGGACATTGTGGGGAATGAACGGCATGGCTATTTAGCTATGCTGAAGGTGGAGGAGGCGCTTCCAAGCTACTTCTCTCCATCAACGGCAGGTAATTAGATGGGGCCGGCTTTGCCATCCAATCCACCGTGTAAGGCCACCGTGGCATTGGTGGGCAAGGCCTATGCGGTAGTAGTCTTGCTTGTGGGTCACTGCAGACAATGACAGTGTTGCAGACCTACCAAGCAGACCTGCTGAGTGAGCTCAACATATGGCAGCATTCAGCCAGTTCCTTCCCTGTTGTCTCGAGTTCACCCGGGCATCCACGAGCCTGGGCCAGCACTAGTGCGAGGGAGACTAGTGCAAGGGAGACCCAGAAGGCGAGTATGGCAGCCCGCCAACCACCGCAGACAGCCAGGGAAACCAGGCAGCCGCAGTCGTGGCCTGCTACTAGGCCTTATCCGAGAATGGTCATAAAGGACAAGCAGGCAAAGAAGAGCGGTCCTGAGGGGCCGTGGAGGGACGTATCAGGGGACATGAGGTTGTTAGGGCAGTTAGCTCCCAGTGCTACTGTAGGGCCTCCCCTAGCCAAGTTTTCAGTGGTCTCTGGTCAGCGAGCTGTCACAGGGCAACGAAAATCTGATGCTTTCCCTCCAATAGAATGTGGAATAGTTAACGTCACTAAAAGACCTAGATCTAGCATAGAAAAGGGTTACCGGGTCCAGTTTATAGCTCGACCCCCCTGGTTCAGAGGTGTGCTCACCACAGTAGTCAGCACAGACTTGAGCCCGATGTTAGCGCAGGAAGTAAGATCCCTCTTGGACAAAAGGAGCCATAGAACTTGTACATCGTTCCCTTTGGGAGGGAGGTTTTTACAGCCGTTATTTCCTGGTCTGCAAAAAATAGGAGTATGCGGCCAATTTTAGATCTGCGTCATCTGAACTGTACTCTTCGGACATACAGGTTCAAGATGCTGATGCCCAAACTTATCGTTCCACAGATTCAGTTTGAAGACTGGTTTGTGACGACAGATCTAAAAGGTGCATATTTCCACATAGAAATATAGCTAGCTTTATCCCCTCCCACATTCACAAAGTGCATGGATGTCACTCTGGCTCCATTGTGACCCAGGGCATCCGTGTACTAAACTATTGGATGACTGGTTAATTCTAGCACGATCCAGGGAACTGGCGGTTCAACATTGAGATGTTGTTCTCGCCCACATGAACAGCTTGGGGCTCAGGTTGAACCTCAGAAAAGTATGCTTTCCCCAGTGCAGTGGACAACTTATCCAGGGATTATAAAGATTCTACTATGATGAGGGCGTGTCTATCCCCAACATGTGTAGGGTCAATCCTATCAACACTGATCAAGATAAAGCTGGATCTTGGGAGACTATTGGCACTTATGGCCCTATTGAACAGGAGACCGTTCAGTGGTGGCTGAGAAGTTGGGGGTTTCGTCCAAGGACGAAACCTCTGAGAATAAGCAGTGTCATGTGGCGATGCCTACGTGCTCTGAGAATTTGAGTGTCCCCCATTTCTAGCCTAGGGTCACACTCTAGGGGTGTCTCCTTAGCACAAGACGGTAATGACAGACACCTCCCTCACGGGCTGGAGCGCGATCTTAGACAGCTGTCCAGCTCACGTTCTCTGGTGCTTCCCTCATCTGGAGTGGCATATAAATTGCCTAGAAATGTGGGCCATATTTCTAGCTCTGAAATTCCTTCTTCCTCAATTGAGAGGTCACCATGTGTTTACAGACAACACACCGGTGGTCTCATATATTCACCACCAGGGAGGATTATGTCCGTGCCCCCTGTTCAGGCAGGCGCAACTAATTCTTCTCTGTGCAGAAGGAAATTTGTCAGTGAGTGCAATGTACATTCTGGGAATATGGGGGCAGACATCCTGTTGAGGCAGGGGCTGAGGCCCAGGAATTGGGGGCTCCATCCACAAGTGGTGGAGTCCATATGGCGAGGTTTGGCCAAGTGGGACTGCATGTGTTCACCTCCAAGGAGACAACACACGGCCCGCTGTGGTACGCCCTCACTCCTCCCGCACAGTTAGGGCTGGATGCCATGGTGCACATGTGGCTGAGGTCACATCTGTACGCGTTCCCCCCCATCACTCTGCTCCCACAAGTTCTACCGAGAGTTCGCCAAGACAGTCTATGTCTGCTGCTAGTAGCACCTTATTGGCCAGCTCGAATATGGTTCTCAGAGATAATATCCCTGCTAGATGGCACTTCTTGGGAGATTCCCATCCACAGGGATCCACTGTAGACCCAGTGAACTGCGCAATAGCTACAGTCCTGGAGTTCTTACAAGAACATTTTTCAGTGGGGTGGGCTCCTTCTACAATCAGTGTTTACATGGCTGCCATTTCGACCAGCCATGCCTCTGTTGATGGAGCCTCTGTGGGACAACATCCTCTAACTTCGAGGTTTATGCGTGGTGTCAGGTGGCTGAGGTCCATCTGCAGACCGCGCATACTTTCCTGGCAGCTTTCTGTGGTCCTGGAAGGTCTGTCAGGTGCTCCATTTGAGCCCTTAGAGTGGATCTACTGTCTCAAGCCGGATGGCTGATTTATTACCCTTGGCCAGAACTATGGAAATAGTGGGTCTGGGCCCTGAGGGGCACCAGCTCATAGATTCTGGTCTCACAACTGAGGTTGTAGAGCACCATCTAGGTGCTAGAACACCATCCACAAGGAAATTGTACTCACTCAAGTGGCAGCTTTTTGTCTTGTTGTGTGAGGAACGTCAGCTAGACCCAGTGAACTGCGCAATAGCTACAGTCTTGGAGTTCTTACAAGAATGTTTCTCAGCAGGGTGGGCTCCTTCTACAATCAGGTTTTATGTGGCCAGCCATGTCCCTGTTGATGGAGCCTCTGTGGGGCAACATCCTCTAACTTCGAGGTTCATGCGTGGTGTCAAATGGTGCCCCATTTGAGCCCTTAGAGTCAGCCTCTGAGAAGCTTTCTAGAAGATTCTAAAGGTAGCTCTTCTGCTGGCCCTGACATCTCTCAAGCGAGTAGGAGTTCTACAAGCTCTCTCTGTTGCCCCTTCCTGCCTTGAATTTGCCCCTGGATTAGCCAAGGCCTTCCTGAATCCTATGCCGGATTATATTCCTAAAGTGCCTACATCGGCTGCCCACCCTGTGGTGTTGCAGGCTTTCTGCCCTCCTCCATTCCCCACACCGGAACAAGAGAGAATGCACCTGCTGTGTCCAGTAAGGGCTCTCTGTACTTACGTCCACCGCTCTGGCCAGTGGCCTAAGTTGGAGCAGCTGCTGGTCTGCTTTGGCGGCGACAGTAGAGGTGATGCTGTGTCAAAGCAGCGCATCTCTAATTGGATAGTGGAAGCAATCTCGATTGCTTATGAGGTGCGCGGTCTTGCTACGCCTCTGGGCATAAGGGCTCATTCCACTAGGGCGGTCGCCTCTGCGAAGGCTTTGTCCAAAGGGGTATCCTTACAGGATGTGTGTGCTGCTGCAGGGTGGTCTACGCCACACACATTCATTCATTATTACAGCCTGGATGTTCATTCTACCCCGGGCTCGAGTGTCTTGCAGTGACCCTCGGGCTTGGGTCTTTTTGAACAGGTCGTACCCTCGGTATGACGGAGTGGCTATTCTCGTTCCCATAGTGTTATGCTAAACGCAACGTCGACGTTCCCTTTGAAAGGGAACGTCTGGGTTATGCATGTAACCCTGTTCCCTGAGAAGGGAACGAGACATTGCATAGCTTCGTCATACCAGGGCAGGCCTGTGAATTCGCTTCAGATATAAGAGGCTGATGGCGTGGTTCACAGGTGCCATATTTATATCACGCGACGCGCTCAATTGCCACATCACCTGATCATGGCAGGCCTATAAATAGGCATGATTTTACACAAGCTTCAGATGCCGGTCACGCACAAGAGGCGCTCCCATAGTGTTATGCTAAACGCAAAGTCTCGTTCCCTTCTCAGGGAACAGGGTTACTTGCGTAACCCAGACGTTTCTGCATTTCTGCCTCTAAGTCAATATTGACTAAAATAAATACCAGAATAAATTGGAATGAATTCTGGCACAGGAAATTTATAGGAATGGTAATATGAATCTTCATCAGACATGCAGAATTTTACATTAGAATTAAAAATGAGAAAATTAGAATTTTCTAGAATTAAAATTAGAATAAAAAATTCACAACAAAACAATAGTCAAGATTGTAAAGTAATTGTAAAGAAAATAAAAAAATCCACCCTGAATGATTTGCATATTAACCTTTATAATTAACACTTGATCTTCAGTGGGGTCCATGATTTATTTTATTTATTTTTTCTTTTTTTTAAATTGAATTCTGAATAACATTTTCAGCTTCAACCTCTTTTCATCAACATTTTGGTCTATTTTCACTTTGGCTTATGGTTTCCTACATTACCCACAATGCCATTCATCTACCTGCTGATAATGGTGTCAGTGGGATTTAGCCCTTGCTACATTTCTACACAAAGAGAGTGATGCAGCAGAGCTTTAGTCCTTTTGTCTGTCCAGCTCTCTCACATTCTCATCTGTACGCTTTGCTCAAAAGCTTCAACTTCCATCCATCCATCCATTTTCTGTACCACTTATCCTACAAGGGGGCTTCAACTTTCTCATTAATATGACACTGAAGATTGCTGGAAGATGGTGTGTGAGAAAAGAAGCTTTGGCTCTTTTGTTTTTCGGAACTAACAGCAAACTGATAACTGTTATACCATATGTTTAAAATTGTTTTTTAAAAAATGTTTTCCTATTAAACACCTTTAGCACACTTCTCATGGGAATAACAAAAATACAGCAAATAAGCTCCAGAATAACTAAGCACATCAGAAATATTTCAACATGTAAATAAAAATAATGGTAGACTATAATGTGTTAAGGCTAACAGATTTTTGTAACTGTAACAGCGCACTATTAATCATTACGAGTAGAAAATCAGAGAAAAACTGCAGTGTTTATGGACGATTCACCCTGATCTCAACACAAACCTCCTAGGAATTGTAATGAGAGTGATCAATTTGAATTACATACAACTGGAGTTGAAAGAAAAGCTACACCCACTAACCCTATTTCTTCAGGTTAAACTTAATGATGTGTTCAATCTCACTAGACACTCGACTCATACACTACATTACATGTACCTGTACTTTGTCCAAACATTCAGTCTGTTGTATATAATAACTCAACAGTTAATTTTTGGCTCCTTTCAGTATTCTCTAAGTATCACGACTTCAGGTGCACCATATCCATTAAGTCTTTTGACAGAGAAAAGTTTGTCTGAAAGACATACAAATTGATCCAGTCAACTCATACACAGTCCCCTCTGATAGTATTCGAACAGCAAGGCCAGTTCTATTGTTTTCTTAGATATACCTTGAAGTCTTTGGGTTTGAGATCAAAAGATATATATGAGACAACAGATCACAGTTTCAGCTTTCATTTCCTCATATTTACATCTAAAGGTTGTAAACAACTTAGAACATGGCAGCCTTTTGTTTGAACACACCCATTTTACACGTTACACAAAAGATTGGAACGTGACTGGTGTTTTTTGCTGCCCAGGTGTGCCCTGTTAAATTGATTGTTTAAAGAATTAATAGCTCTGAATGTCTACTCTTGGTTTGAGCCCTATGTTTCAGCTGTGAAGACAAAGTGTGAAGAAGTGCATTTGTTGTTAAAAAGGATAAATCAACATGAAGACCAGAGAGCTATTGATGGGAGAAAAGCCAGCCATTTTGAAGCTGAGAAAATCATTGTGGCGGTAGTGTCATGGTTTGGGCCTGCATGGCTGCTTCTGGAACAGACACATTAATTTTTATTGATGATATAATTCACGATGGAAGCAGAATGAATTCAGAAACAATTTACAGAGAAATGCATCTAATCTAATTGGGAAGAACTTCATCATGCAGCAACACAACGACCCAAAAAGCACAGCCAACTCAACAAAGGACTTCATCAGGGGGAAGAAATGGAAAGCTTTAGACTGGCCAAGTCAATCACCAGACCTTAACCCAGTTGAGCTGCATTTCACCTCCTGAAGAGAGAAACCCCCCAAAACAAACAACAACTGAAAGAAGCTGCACAAAAGCCTGGAAAAGCAACACAAAAGAAAAACACAACAGTGGGTCACCGGCTTAATGCAGTTATTGCAAGCAAGGGATATGCAACCAAATATTAAGTGTTATTTACATTAATAAGACTATTTGCTCCTATACTTTTGCTCACCTAACAACTGGGTGGTCTGTCACCAAAGGTACCATGTTCTAATTTGTTTCACACATCTAGATGTAAATATAATGAAATTAAAGCTGAAATTCTGTTTTTAAGGATTATCCAGAAAATGTTTTATACTCATGATTCCCAAACGATGCTCAAGTCATAAGATGTAATCTAACATGTTATGTTAGATTACACGTAACCTTATGTTTTAGTATTACCAATGATAAATTCGGAACTCAGCATTTTGTGATATATGAAAAAGTTGATTGGCCAGAAGGGAATAGCACTGTGTTGTTTTATTTATAAAGCAATTTTAGGTATTTGACCTTATTATCTCTCATCTCTAATCGCTTTTAAACACAATTCTGTTCAAACCATGTCTCTGTGAACCACTTTGAATAAACAGAGAACTAAAATCATGCTTTAGATTTCAAATGGAACAACCTGCAACAGTCCCTGAATTTTTTTTCCCCCTCAAATTTGTAACTTTTATCCTTTTAATGATGTTTGTTCATGTTTTACTCTAACCTTTCAATCGAAATCCTCCAAGCTTATATGTCTTAACGATGTCTCATACATGCTTTACTTGACCTTTTACTTGTTTGTGTATGTAGAGTGTATGTTGCAATGTGTGCTTGTGCTCGGCCTGGGGTTTGTCAACTTTATATCTGTTTTTATCAAAGCATGTCTCTCTTGAAAAGGCCATTTGAAGGGTCATGGCATTTTGTTAGTGTATGAACATAACCATGTGCACAAAGTTCAGAATAAGGGCTGGACCTGCTCAGCAGACTATCCATTTTTAAATGACACCTACTTAGGTTTTATGAAACAGTGTGCTGTAGATCACAATCACATTGTGAAAGAATGATGTACTTGGCTGGAGTGTTTGAAACACTGATGGCTTGGGCATTAAATATAATTTTACTGCTAGAACTGCTAGAATGTGTGTGTGTGTGTGTGTGTGTGTGTGTGTGTGTGTGTGCTCTGCCCATAGAAACTGAGCTTTGGTCAGGCAGGGAGACAAAAAGCACTACTCGTCAAATCTTACGCCCACATGGTCCATTGCCCCTAGTCAAAATATACTTAAACTGCAGTCTCTTGCACTTATACTTTAGACTATATTTGCTTGCATAAATATGTAAAAAGGAAAACGCAACTGATAGATGATTTTGTACAACATGAGATGACTTTATGACTCAAAATTTAGTACGATTGCTTTATTTACAAATGTTTGTGCTAGCTTAATTTGAATGATAAAGAATGATATGAAAACTTATTGATTCAATAGTGAGAATTGAAAAGACAATTCTCTCTCTCTCTCTCTCTCTCTCTCTCTCACACACACACACACACACACACACACACACACACACAGTTCACTCAGGTCAGTATCATTCCTTTATTGACAAACAGTGATTCATTCATATTGCCCAATTTAGTTTGGGAATATTGAAGAATAATTTTAAGAAATGTAATCATTGTAATGTCTCTTTCTGTGCCCTTCATTTGAAAGTAAGCAGGAATTTTACAGGCATCAGCTCAATATCCTAAATGCCCTGCCTCTCGGGAACTTCCTGTGTTGCTTGTTCTTATACTCCCTGACAGTCAAAAGAGAAGAGGGAGGCTTCAGTCGCTTCCTGTTATCCATGACACAAGTCCGTCACACCACGCTGACATGGCTTCCTATGATTTCGGACATGCAAGTCCTGCCGGTCATGGGAAGGCCAGTTAACTATAACACCCACAAAGAGTCACTGAGGATGATCAGTCATGGCCGAAATTAGTTTTGTGTGTTTCCATAGTGAATGGAGTCATCATAAAACATGAGCAATTTTGTAAAGCGGGTAAATGGAGAAAATTTTAGTACTACACCAAGATTTTGTCTTGCTCAGCAAGTCGATAGCCCTTAAATCATTTATTGGAAATGAAATGGTTCAGTCCTATGCATGAATTTGCCATATATGGAGATGATGTAGACTGTGAGTCAAATAAACACTTTTCTAATTTAGTGTAACAGTGAACAGTTTCCATTTCCTTTTAATCATCAGTGCCAACTTGGTGACGTATGTGAGTTGTGCGCTAAGCCTCTCATTAACCAGTTGGAGAGAAGGAGATCCAGCCATGCTGCTTGATTTTATCCACTTCACTGCAGCATATGGGGAAGCTACTAGGGAAAACAGCCAGCAGGACAGCAGTGCATTCAAGCAGAGTGTGTGTGTGTGTGTGTGTGTGTGTGTGTGTGTGTGTGTGTGTGTGTGTGTATGTGTGTGTGTGTGTGTGTGTGTGTGTGTTTTCACTATGACTATATGGTTGTGGTGCTGGAGAGAGTGAGTGTCTTGTGCTAGTTATGTGTAAAGAACAGCAGGCTTGTTAGTCATTGTGTTGCATTGCTCTCAGCCTACTTCTCTGTCTCTTTCTCAAGCAGTGATGTGTGTGTGTGTGTGTGTGTGTGTGTGTGTGTCAGAGCGTTGCTTCTCAGAATGCCTCCTCCCCCACTCTGTCCATACTGAGAGACAAGAGCCACAATGGAGAGGGAAAGAAAGAAAATAAAAAAAGAGAAATGTGTTTAGAGAAATCTGAGAAATACAGTGCGATGCTAACGTACGCCAAGGAAACTGGTTTATCGTGCACTATATTGGCGCTCAAATATTTAAGCTATATGAAACAGTTGTAGCTTTATGTGATCATTTGTATTTAAATTTAGATTCATTAGTCATAAGAAATTCCTGAACTCTACTCAACACTCATGCTAATACATTTTAGAAATTAGTAATGTGTCTACACCTAGAGTGACGAGATGTGCTCAAACTGTAACTCTGCATTCCTGGCATGCTCTGCTTTGCCCTGTATGGTGCTGATGAAATGATTGCATGATCACATGTGGATCACATGAATAAACATATGGGTGTGGGGCGGGTGTATGAGTGGGCTGAAGATTGCAAATTTATATGAAATGAATTAAGAGGTGTATCATAATATACTCCTTTAACCAGACAAGTTCTGATAAGAACATGACATTTGGTCCTGTTTATCTGTTTTTCCTTTACAGGGCGTAGTTACTCACCCCCCATCCCCCCAACACACACACGCGCGCGCGCACACACACACACACACATACATTGGTCTTACCATCCTTGTGAGGACCTTATTACAAAAGCAGTTAATTAATGCTATTATGTCTACATTTAACCCTAACCCTATAATTTCAATAAACAAAAGGAGACCGTTTGGCTCTTTTAATTTCCTTTAAATAAAAAAAAAAGCTGCAAGTTTTCCCTCATGTAGACCACCTAAATGTCCCTACAAGGTTCAAAGGGTCAAATATTCCTATTCTTGGGAAGACATTTAGTCCCTACCAAGATACAAAAACAGGCCCTCCCACCCACACATACACACATGTAGTCACACCCATATCTGAGGTCTGGGGAAATTCTTGAAAAAGGTTGCTGCTTGAGGTCAGCATGAATGTCTCAGAGACCGAAACAAAAGAGGGAAAAATTAGACGAGCAATAACTCACTGCTAACAGAACATTGCGTGCTGATTTATTGGGAAATAGAGCCCACGCAACCTTGCGCAAATAAACAAATTACTGGGAAATATAGCTGGATCAACATACTAAATACAATACAACACTAAAAACTTGCTAGAGCTACTGAGGTACAAACTAAGGCCCTGTTTACACTAGTGTGTTTTCGTTTTAAAATGAAAACGATCCTTGTCCACACTGGCATTTCCACAGTGTTTCAGAAACGATCTCCGTCCACACTACATGACCGAAAACGCAGTCACATGACCATTCATGTATACTGGGTATGTGCATACAAATGTAAACAGGAAATTGGTTGCTGGCGTTCCATGTAGTGCTTAGGCTGCTTTAAATGAGATTTGTTGGCAATTTTCTCTAATCATAACTTGCCTTTTGCTCATGTAGGCAGCTGCAGTATTATAAAATACAAAATATAACTACACAATGGCTGCTAAGAATGACAACAAAGCCAGTAAAGCTTGCGGTTCAGTCTTTGTGTTGTTGTGTATATGATCAAGGTAGCGTAATGGTCATATGACAGGGGCTTGACGAATCAGGGAAGGATACGTAATGATCCAGAAGACCCAATCAGGTGCGAATGTGGGCGAAACCACACCTTCATTTTCAAAAGTCTTCGTTTTGGTCTGTTTACACTGAAACGCGAGCGCAGAGTTTTCAAACTAAAATGGGGTCTTCGGCGTTTCCAAAAGTCTCTGTTTTCGAGGGTCGAAAACGCCGCAGTAGTGTAGATGACAGGTGTAACCGTAGCAAAAGTTATGCATTTTAAAACGAAAACGCACTAGTGTAAACAGGGCCTAAGAATACTAACTGCCAATTTCACCCTGGATGTTATGAGACAATTAATTTACATTTACATTTATGGCATTTGGCAGACGTCCTTATCCAGAGCGACTTACAGACGTGCTTTGAAGTCTCTATCAATACATACATCCTGATATTAGTTCACTAGGTCACGGACTAAGATTACCATCAGTCTAAAAACTCTGTTGGGATCAAATATTGTAAGAAAAACACACAGAAACCAATTTTTAATTTTTTAAAAAAAGTAAAAAAGTGCTAATTTAAGTATTTCAGTACTTCATTCACTAATTCATTTGGCTCATTCACCAGATAACTAATTTTCTGTTACTTCTTGATCACTACTTTTACTGTTATGTTTTCTGCTCTTTGCATAACTGGTGAAAAAAAACAAAAAAAAAACAGCAACAACATGCGAACAGGATAACAATCACAGAGAAACGTGTATGCTTATTTACTATCGGGCATTACAGAGAATTGTGTCTTGCACATGAGCAAAATAACACGTCCATTTTGCTCATTTGGCTTAAGTGGTATTTCTCCTTAAAGGTACAATATGTCGGGTGGTGTCAATGCAAATCACTGAATGTTGCACCCGCAGTGTGATTTATTAAGCCTGAACGGCACTTTGGGAACAGTGATTGTGTGGGCAAATTAACGCATATATGGAGAGCATGTATTGTATTTGTGGCAACCAAAATAATTCCATTTGAATGAACAATAAACAGAAAGTTTTCGGAAAAAACAACAACGTGTGCCTTAGGAAAATAATTGGAATGTTTAACAACATGATTAGGCTACTTATTAATACTGCAGTCAATATTTTTTAATCAAATTTAGCTTATTAACATAACATACTTATGTCTACACTCTTCTGATGCTATTTGTTTATTTAGATCACTAATTTAATCATTTTTCTTGGTTGGATCTTACTGTATTATACTTGAGCGCACAAAATAGCTCATTTTAATATTGTTTCTTGCATTGTGGTATAATTCACACAATTGTTTATAAATCATATGGAACATCCCCAACATTTCTGCATGTAATCTATCCTATTGTATATGCTTTGATCTTCGTAACCCTGAGTCTGGTACAATATAAATTTATAATGACATGTTGATTAGGTTGAACCTGTTCCTAAGGCCTTCTCGTATACTAAGTTGTAATCTAGCTTGTAATATACTGTACAGGAAAATCCAACTCCAAAATAAACAGTGGATAATTCAGGCACTGTGACCACCATTAATTAGGCTTGGTGCTGATAAAACATTAATGTGTTAGGCTAACACTACTGTTTTCACCCAAGCTTTTCATGCCTGGCATTCCACACACATTCCGCTTCATCTATTTCTCTCTCGTCATGTCTGTGCTTCTTTGTTTTTAACGTTTCCCTGCAAATAAATAAATAAATAAAATTACACTTGCATACCATGAGGTTTCTTCTGTTATTAAATAGTGAGGAACATGGTATGGCATTTGCACTGAACAAACTTCTGTTGAATACAATAAACACTGATTGAGAAATAATAAAAGCACTGTGGTGAATACCGGAAGCAAATGAACATAAGTGCAAAACAAAAACAGCAAGTCTGGACAAAGGGCAGTAAGTGAGGTGCTTCTCCATTTCTCAGCTTTTCTCGAACCCTTAAACATTCCAAGCTGTACAGATTGTGACCTTCCCCCCAGGGTCGCCATGGAGACGCTGTTGTGAAGCCGGCTGTTCCTAAGCAGCAGCGTTATCAGCGTGACTCAGCGAGAAAGTGAGAGAGACAGAAAGAGTTGAACAACGTTCCCTGTCATGTTGCACTTGCATTGCAGTTTCCTGCTTTGTAGTATCAAATTTATTGTTTACATTTTTGATCAAGAGCCTTCAAGAGCATTCATTCATTCATTCATTCATTCATTTATTCACTCAAATTTCACGCAAGTTTGTGGTGGATCCGGAGCTAATCCTGGAAACACTGGGCATGAGGCAGGAACACACCCTGGATAGGATGGCAGTACAACTCAGGGCAAGACATTCACACACTCATTCACACCTACAGTAGGTGCAACGCATAGTCAGTCCACCTACCAACATGTTTTTCGTAGAACCCAAAGAAAACTCATGCACACACGGTGAGAACATACCCAGAAACAGGATTTAAATTGGGGACCCTGGAGCTGTTAGGCGTTACCGCTACCCACTCCTCCAGCCTCAAATATGGTACAGAATATGAGTCATGAAACACTCAGAAGTGGTATCCCTTCTGTGAGATTCCGCTCCTATTGCATACATGAAGTGCACCACATGCAGTCCTTCCAAACTATATAATTAATAGAACAGAGTTGTGCAGAAAGTAGAGTTTGCAAAAAACACCAAGCCTGAACAATTCTATTCTAGCTAACTTTCTATCGACACTATACACCCAATCGTTTGTGTACAGCAATCCATGACACCAATATGTGGTCCTTCTCTAAACCGTTGCCTCAAAATTGGAAGCACACAGTTGTCATGAATGTCTTGGTTTGCGGTAGCTTTACAATTTCCCTTCACTGGAGCTAAGAGGCCCAAACCGGTTTCAGTATGTTAATGACCCTGTGCACAAAACAAGCTCTATGAAGACATGGTAGGTAAAGGTTGGATTGAAAAAACTTAGAGAGGCCTAGTGAAAGTAGTAAGTGTAGTGTAAATCCTACCCGGAATAATGAAGGTTATTATAACAGCAAAGAGAGAATAAATCCGTAATGGGATATTCAGAAAGCACAAATGAGTGTTAGGGTCAGGTGTCCACAAACTTTTGGCCATATAGTGTATATCCTGACTATCCAGCTTATCATCTCTCAGACTGGGGGATCACGTTTTCTAGTTCAAATCAAAAGATCTACAGCCCTATTTATTTTTTTTTCCATTTCATCTTATCCATTAAAATTACACAATGTGGTGTACATTTGAAAATTCCCAGATAGCACATTTTGGCAAGGTGGCCCACATTTAGCACTTTTAAATGGCCCATATACTAAAGTGGTGTATTGCAATTAACTTGCCAACCCACAGCTACAACTACGCCGTTATGTTTAAAGTTTGACCACTTAAATACACTTCAACATGGTTCATTGTATTAAGACCATTTTGGCCCCAGATTCCAAATGCAGTTGCTCAAATTTGTTGGCTCAGTTTTGCTCCAACAATACATTTTATATTGCAATATGCCTAATCTCAACCATATTTGGCCTGCTATCTCCATGGGGTCTATACGTAATCACATTTAATGTTGGTGAGAAATATGAGATAACCAATTAAAAGTTCTAACTACATGACTGTTACTGAATTCTGCAATGCCTGTTTCATTTATGGGAGGATTTCCTGCCAATTTAGCATTTTTAGGTTGTTTAACCCACCCTCCGCATTTATATCATCACAATTCAGTCACAATTCAGTCACAATTTACAGAGTTGGCAGGGCACTAGGACCTGGGAGAGCCTGCTGCTGCTCTTACCCACCATTACCTTGGCTGTACTACTTGTGTGGAGAGTGGAGATTGTCAAGTCAGTCAGCATCAGCTGAAGTTGTGGCAGGATGTTGAATAAAAGCCAAGAAAAACATTAGCCCTTATTTAAAATACATCATAAATAGAGTGAAATAGTGAGTACTTACCAAGTGGAGACTCTAAGCTGCAACATGAATTTGTGGCAAATTATGGTCAGTGCTAGTTGTCAAGTTATACCTGTTTGTTATCTGCTTGTTACCTAGATAACCATATATTTAAAGGACACAGGTTATATAATATTAATGTTAGTTAGATGACGAGCCAACAAGTTTAGACTGTATGGAAATTTTGAAAAGGTTCACAAATTAGGGTTAGGGTTAGTAGTATATAGTAGTCTCAGGTACAATTAGTGCAGTTTTATAAGGAAATGAGATGTAAGTTTTATTGAGCATCTTGCAGAAACAGGCACGGTTCTTCTGGAGACTTTGACTGTTGCATTCACTTCTTATTTTTGCAGCAAAACCCAGCAGCCTTCATTGTGTTTTTTGTCTGAAAAGTGTCTCTTACATAATACGCTGCTTTCTTTACTGACATACAAACATTTTTCTGTAATGTTAATTTTGGGCTGGAAAACTAATGTTGAGAAATCTAAAATGTTTCTGTAGATTAGACTCGATAATGTAGAAGTCATAAAATAAAAAATTGTGTTACATAAAAATTCGGTGCCTAAGACTTTTGCACGATACTGTAATATATCAGTAGCAATACACAAATGTTTACAATAATTTAATGTCGGTGAAATGTTCAAATAGTCCCAAAAATATATATATCCCTCAGTTATTCAACCTGTATATGGATATACTGCCAGTGTTCAAAGAAAAACATTAACTGAATTTAATTTTTTTAAAAATTAAATTAAATTAAAAAAAAAAAAAACTACTAAACACAGGCAATGAGTTGGAGAGAAGGAATGTGAAAGGGACTAGCTGGGCTGAAGGAGAAAGTCAGATGGAATTTAGTGAGTGGGAGTTGTTTAAGCTTTAATTTAATTAATACTTAATTTGATTACATAGGCCTATTACTCATGCAAGACAAACCTATTAGCTTTTGTTACTTTTTTGGCTAATATAGCCCCTGGCTTTCTGACTTTCTTTCCTGTTTGTAGAAATGGTATTCCCTTATTATACAAAAGTTAGTTCTGGTCCACTAATTTGATTGGTCGAGCAGTGTTCCAAGAGTGCCTATATTTAGTATAACTGCACTGGGATCTTTCACTGTCCCCTGCTGTTTCTCAGTATGCGTTCTTATACGCTCTTGCGTCCTTGTGAACTCGTTCTACATCTTCATCCACCACCAAAGTTCAATTCCAGTGCTCAAGAACGCAAGTACCAGGGATGTATGAAATTACCTGGATGTGTTCTTGATATTGAGGATGCATCGGATGCAGACTTGAGCGCACCAAACCCGCTTGAAGTCCCAGAAGTCATTGCGGCAAAACAATAGCGGATGATGGAAGCCTGACCCATACCTGTAGTTTTTAAAACATCTTTTTAACAACAGTAATCTAAATAAATCAAAATATGCATCTAAAAAGAATGATTTTGATATATCATTTAGATTGAGATATACGTGAGGTTGTTGAAAAGTCGAATTTATCCCTCAGAAGTATTTTAACTAAACTACGCTAGCTTCCATCCTGAGGTAATGGTAAACTCGTTAGCTTAGTTTTTAGTTAACGTGAAGTTGCAGTTGCAAACAGTGAGCTTACTACATTAAAACATGCTTAATTAACTTTTGGTTAATCAGCCAGTTAACGTTAAATCTAGAGTATTAACCAGCTGAAACATATTAATTAGGGAGCATTGAAGAGATGAGGACCCTGTCCCACTACTAGAAATGTGCTGGGATTGTCTATTGAGCAACAGGAAGCTCACAACACGTCTCAATTCTTCCAAACATGCGTTCTGTGCCCTCCTGTCCTACCGAGTTCGTTCTTTCAGGGTGGCCTGGTCTTCACGAGAACGCAAGTCAGGTCTTTGCGTTCTTAGAATTGAGAAACAGCCTTTGTGTTCACCATGTAAAATTTCACTTCCTAGTTTGAAACCGTTATTACAGTGGTGTTAGTGACGTCATCAGTGGTCCTGGCAAATGATATAACTTCTGACTTACAATATGAACGCTTGTCAGATGAAAATGAAAAGGAAGAATGGATGGCAATTTTACTGGAAGCAACTTTAACAGGAATGTACAAATCAATGTGAGCTAACTAGCCAGCTAGCCAGTGTGCTATAAAGTGAGTGTGGCTTCTTCTGGATCTATTTCTGCTAGCAGAGCAAAAATAAATTGAACATTTGACCATATTGTGTCCAAAATGTCACTGCGGTTATACCGAAAATCAGCACAGCTGTGATTACCTACAGTACTCAGCCTGTGGGCTCATGCCCATGGCCAAATCGTAGGCATGTTGATATTCAGCATAACCTCATGATTGCGAGTGTGATATTGCTTAAATATATCCTTATTTATAAGAAAAAAATAAATATTTCGTTGAGAAACATGATATCAAATCTTACATTGACACTTAAATATATTTAAGATTATTACATCTAAGATTGTACAGTCTGTGTATTTGAATAACATATTTAGAAATTTTAGCTTCAAATTGAAAAGGAAAAAAAAAACAGCATTGCTTGACAATACCTTGTAAGAGGATAGATAGCATTAAAATAATGCATCTAAGATAACATTTTTACATATCATCTAAACAATTATGATGAACAGACATTTTGTGGCCATTAAAAGCATAGCTCCCCCAACAAAGAATCTCTGGCGCCACCCATACCAACAACAAAAGTGACATATCTTGCATAAACCCTGCACAAAAACATTAGCGAGTGTCCACACCCAGGGGATGTTATCAAGTCCATCTCATTAGCTGTGATCATGGGCCATCCTCCAGCTGGACAGATACCAAAGTTACTAAAATATTGACCCAGAGCCCGTTGCTGATTTCTGATCCTTTGAAAGTCAACCAGCAAGGTTCCTGGCACCTCAGAGAAAGCTGACTTTCTGCCTGCCCTCCCAAGGCGAGTGTGGGCCCATGAGGGAACAGCACTGGTATTTATAGAATTCTCCTTCATCAGAGTGCCCTGCGAATGTTAGAAAAACACCCAGCCGTGCCAGACTCTGTCATGTGAAAAACAAGAAATAAGAATCCAAAATAGAGCGAAAACACAGAGGAGCGTATCTTGGTTATGGAGCTGGTACATTGGGGGAATTTTATATTAATAGATGTTTTGATTAGCAGACAGGTTCTACAGAAGGACTTCTCAGCCATGTGGGGAAAGTGTAGAGAAATTAAGTGTAGAAAGTGTAGAGAAATTCAATTATAATCATTTGTATGACAATAAAGTAGATTGTACTGACATCTCATCCATGTACTGTTCAGTTGATATGTTTACATACGCCTTGCAGAATCTGCAAAATGCTAATAATTAAAAAAAATAAGAGGGATCATAAAAATTGCATTCGGTTTTTTATTTAGTTCTGCCCTGAATAAACTATTTCACATAACAGATGTTTACATATGGTCCACAAGACACAATAAAAACTGAATTTACACAAATTAACCAGTTAAAAAGTTTACACACACTTTATTATTAATACTGTGTGTCATTACCTGGATGATCAACGACTGTGTTTATGTTTTGTGATAGTTGTTCATGAGTCTCTTTGTCCTGAGCAGTTAAACTGCCCACTGTTCTTCAGAAAAATCCTCCAGGTCCTGCACATTCTTTACTCTTCCAGCATCTTCTGCATGTTTGACCCATTTCCAACAGTGACTATATGATGTTGAGATCCATCTTTTCACACTGAGGATAACTGAGGGACTCGTACATGATTATTACAAAAGGTCCAAACGTTCACTGATGCTCAAGAAGGCAACATGATATATTAAGAGCCAAGGGGAATTAAACTTTTTAACAGGATGAGCGGTGTAAATTGTATTTGCTGCATTAACTTAACTCGGAAGTGGGATGTCAGAACTCGAATTGGGCTATTTGCACTCAGGGCTATGATGTACTGTATTTCCATTTTGAAATAGCATGTATTTCGCAAATCAGGAAGCACTGTTAACATCTGTCAGTATAGTGAGACAGCAACATCTAACATTTGGGGGTTTTTTCAGTCTTACAATAAAGTTACTCTATAGTATTGGGCTAACGTTAGCTTGAGTGTTTGTTTCTATTAATAGGTATTTTCTTACCTTCACAGTTGATTATGTATGACATGTTTATGTATGATAAGCATACAGTCTGACACCTTTCTCCAGCTTACTAAAAGGTGCTGTGTACGTGTTCTTTCATATGTGCTGAATGTTACTGGTGTTCATTCAGGAGCTCCTGCAGACCCCAGGTGTAAAATAGCAACAGTCGGAAGCAGAAGTGTTGTTTCAGTTATAATGCGGAAGTTGCCCATTATGACATTTTTGTCTGAAGTGGGTAAAACATAAGGGAAGCCTCCTTATTTGTGTTTTGTTAGCAACAATCTAGCCAGCTAACATGAATGATATGAGGGATATGCTATTCGCCTCTTCGAAATAGATTTAACAAGCTCATTTGTCTGTATGTTGATTGATCTAAAGCTAATATACAACATAGTTTATTTAAAAATTAAGAAGTGCTACTTTGTTTACTGCTGATGCTGTGAGCAGCCACTTGTTGTTGAGGGGACCTTCCTGACTTCTAAGATTTGGTTTTTGGTTTTTCCTGGTCATTTTCCAGAAATATCCTCTGTGCCCCAATTGGCATACTTATACTGTGTACTAAAAGTATGTATTCTTTTTATCAATAAAAAATACATACTTTTGAGTGTGCATTACAAGAGTATGCAAGGACTGGAACATACTAATAAGTCATGCAACAGAAGAGAACGCTGTTGCCTGGAAGAGAACACAGTCATCGTAAACAAACTCCTCATAGCATTTCAGCTTTTCTTCCTTCATTATTCCTTAATATAATATATATTATATAATTTAATTTCCCATTCCCTTGATTCCCTAATTTTTCCACAATTCATTTACACCACTCTGAAATGTGTCTATGAATTCTGTGAATAAAACTCCTTCTCCCTCGCGCAAGGAGTTGTGCGCAATATTAGCTGAAAAAGTGTCTATGTAAGTAGCTTGTTATCATTTATTATTGTTGCACTCAAATGATTACATACGTTAGCAATTTTTAACTTTATTTGACGTTCTATATACGGTTTGTTTGAGTCGAACGACTTTCTTGAAGTACCAAACAGAAATGCATGTGATTAAGCTAACAAATTTATGACATATAGTGTCAGAAAGATATCGGTCCTGCCTGTTGTTGATAAATGTCACTGGTGACGTTTTACAACATGAGTAAATTGTCACGTCGACTGAAATTGAGTCATCGTCGTGCCAATGTGTAGTGAGGCAGGATCCTTACCAGTGCCCCAAGTGGTGTACACATTATACTGATTCATGACTTGTGGAGCTAGAGAACTGATTGAGATGGACCCTCAGACAATATCAGCTAACTAACTAATGTTAGCAATATTTGCTGCCGAGAAACTTCACAGTCGTCCATAACATAGCTAGCTAACATAGCTGTGAGGCAGCATGGCACTTCTGCTTGTTGGAGATATTATATTGTATGTAGTGAAGTGTATTAGTGCAGTCAATTATCAGTATAAATTAAAATCTTCTTCTGATCCACACAGTCCACTCTTCAGTCCTCAAAAGGGCAGTGATTATACAGTGTGACTTCACATGAAACACAAAGATAGAACAAGATACTGTGCTAAAGTGCAGGTGAGAATAGTGGGGTCTGGTGGATGGCTGTTTGATCTGGTTTGTTCAGTTCAGTCTGGTTCAGGTGGGTGTTGGAAGGCAGGAGGGTGTTGAGGAGGCTGATTGTCTGGGGGAAAGCTGTTGCAGAGTGTGGCAGTTACGACTTCGATGCTCCGGTTCTTTCATCCAGTACAGGGGGGATGGAGAGTCCATAGAAGGGATGGACAGAGGCATGCACAATGCTGGTTTCTTTGCAGAGGGGTAGCAAATCTATCAGTTTAACTACATATTTTTTTGTTGAGGTGGAAGCATTCATTTTTTTAATAGTCCAATTAACGAGACAAACACTACACCTTTCAGTTGTCTTATTAGATTAAAAACATACCGAAGACATGTGAAGAAAATGAAACAATGTTTAGCTAAGATAAAATGTTAAGAAATTTTATTTCCTGTATTTCAAATATATGCAATACAGCTTATAGACTATATCATCTGTATCATAGTCTATACCTTGATCCAAAAAAAAAAACCCAAAACCCTCCATGATCCTTATTTCAGCCAAAGTTATGCCATTTAATTTGGACTACCACAAACCATGTAATTTTACCTATCACTAGGTATGTTTCCATCCAAGTTGTGAATTTAACTTATAAAATTGGAATATTGCAAAAACCTTTGCGAACAAACCATCGTTTCCATCCCATGTGTTCAAGAGAACAAAATCGGTCATTGGCGCGAAACATCAATACAAATGGAAGTTGTTGCAACCGGGGAAACCACTGTCGATCTTTTTTCCAATAGAATAAATGACTTGCGCTTCAGACCACACAGATGAAATGCTAACACAAACCTCATGTTATCTTGCGATTGGAGGCGGATGTCTGATATTTGAGAGCGGAATCATGTGAGACTGTTCTGGGAGGTGATTATACCAAATCATTTTGATGACAGACTTTGTCTCAGGCATTACACCATGACCAAAACATCATTTGAGATGCTGGGTAACGAGACTGGTCCGCTGGTTAGTCCAGGTATGCGACCCACCACACCCCAGTTTCCACAGAAAAACACTTTGCTATTGCTTCATT